>NC_048900.1:3715678-3923627 GCF_011077185.1 Oxyura jamaicensis | reverse complement strand
AAAGAAAGAAAGAAAGAAAGAAAGAAAGAAAAGAGAAAGAAAGAAAGGAAGAAAGGAAGAAAGGAAGAAAGGAAGAAAGGAAGAAAGGAAGAAAGAAAGAAAGAAAGAAAGAAAGAAAGAAAGAAAGAAAGAAAGAAAGAGAAAGAAAAAGAAAGAAAGGAAAGAAAAACACAACTAAGACACCTTTGTAATATATTTTTAATGCCATTAATATATAATAACTTATGATCACGTAAGAAAAAACTTAACAGTGCACGGGTATTACATTACCATTTCATATAGTTCAACCAGTGAATGGGAAGGACACAAACAACCTTGTTCTTTGTTTGTCATGTGCATTTTCACTTCCTTTCTTGGTCACGAGCTACTGCTTGTGAATATTTCTCCCAGGTATAACTGTGATGGAAAACACTTCAAATTTTATTTGTATTAGAATGTTTATTTGTATTTCTCTAGTGATTAACACCGAAATATATATATATGTATGTATGTATATATTTTTAACAACAATATTGTGATCTTGGAATGCAGAGGAATACGAAACCAGGTCTTGAAACCATAGTATCTCTATGCACTCATTCATATTTCCCTCATGTATGCTCATTTTTTCATTTTTTTTTTTTTTTTATAAAGGTAGGTTCTTGATACAGGCAAGCTCATTTCTATTTTACTTCAGGAACATGTTACTGAGTAGTTTTACTTCATTCGGTTTAAAAGTTAATGCTTACTCTAAGGATTTTACTTATGCAGCTTATTCTGTCTACTGCAACGTCTTCTTCCTAAGGGTTTATCAGATTTTCAAGACAAATGATTAATTGTTGAGTGTAATGTTTCTTCTCCAACACTGAAAAAATCATGGGTTAATGTATTCATGTTAAGCAGGTAATCCATGAATATGTCACCTGAGGTATCCACATCAGTTACTGTTCTAGTTACATGCATTTCCTTGCCACTAGCTGGCCTGTTCATAGCAAAGCTATCAGCAAGGCTAAAAGATTTATTGTTGGTCTATTCTAAAATAGCTTCATTTAGAGAAGAATCCACAACAGTGACTGAAGAATTAATTAGAATGATTGTACAGCATACCATACATACGTACAACATATGGTGTAACAGGACAAAATATTAAGAAGACATTTCCTGTTTTTCAAAATTCATGCAGCTTAAAGTACAGTCATTAATGGCACATTCTCTTGGTAAGATGCCATACTGTTCTTAGGTGGGATTCATGTATTCAACAAACACATTAGATGCAAAACATAAGCAAAATCTGTCAAGTGTTTAAAGTCATGCTTCAGGCTTCTGTGAACCAAATATCATTCTTAGAGGCTTGCCCTGCAATAGTCTATGCATATTGTCTATAGTGTACACTAGTCATCTTCCAGGTATATATTATGACCTTTGAAGTAAGTAGAACAAGAAAACTATACAATCCTGCTCAAAACTTAGGGTAACAAAAAATATGTTTTCCCCAAAATGACCAGAACCTCTTATCTTGTCATTGCAGCAGTCACAACCCTTGCTCATGTTCCAGCGTTCTCACAAAGGGAAGATGAGACCTTCTTCTCTTCCACCTCCTGATGACTTGTATCACATCTATGCAAAGTGCTGGTGCCCTTGGTCTTTAAATTCTTCCTGTATTCTAAAGCACTGCCCCAATTCTTACAAACATACCTATTTACAGTTTTTGCTCAGTAATATTGGTTTAGAGAATGAAAATATTAGGAGATCATTGATCATATTAAACACGAACCCTATATATGCTAACATGAGAATTGTGTAAAATAACGGGATAAATATACTTTTTTTTCTTTGGACATGAAACTTGTCATTCTTATGGAGTTTTTAGTTCTAGCAAGAAATAGTCTTGATTGACTGGCAGGAACGTTTCTTTACTTATTGCAACCAGACAAGGACAGTATATAAGAGAAGATTTTCACTAACATTAATGTCAGCCCCGGGGCTAATTCCTGTTGAATGTTAAAAGAAGATGGACATCCAAATGCCATTTTGTGTTACTGAAAATATCTCGAATCATTAATACTCTTATCTGAAGTGGCTAATCTCCTTCTCTCTGCCTAGACCTGCATGCCTGTATGTGTGTGAGCATGAATATATAGATACTAACTTAAGTTCAGAGTCCTAATATGTTAAGATGCAGAAAGTGAGTTGAATCCATATTAGTGAATTAACATGAGGTAAGTCTCTGGCCACTGGGTGTCAATACTGATACATGTTACATCAAGGAAGAAGAATTTAACAGGCAACAAAAACAAATATTTCTAAGTAGACAGTAGAATATTTAGTATGACTGGGAAAATTTTCTTACTCCTTCCCTCCTACACAAATGTGCACATACAGGAACTAAGCAGATATAAATATACCCATTTCTCCTGTACTCATTCAACATGTTTGTGATACAATTTGATTGTGGAATTTGGTGCTTACTCAAATTCATTGTTTTAGCTGTGTAGAAAATCACATTGAATTCACAGGAAAATTTTCATTATGAGGACAAAAGCATTATTTTTTGGATCCCATAAATTGCTTTTCCACCAATGAAGATCTCTCAGTAGAAACTTTAGAGCAGACAAGTGATGATAAAAGGAATGTTCCATTGTTTGTCTCAAAAAAAAATGAGTAATTAAGCATTCTTATTCTCCTCCCGGTCAATATCCAATCTATACTGGAAAACTGAAAATTCAACCAGCTGCCATGATTACCGAGTGTAAGTTATGTGTGTATGTTAAATGAAGAGAATGCTAAGCTCATTTTTGGTCTATTTATAGCATCTGAATATATGGAAAAACAGAACTGTGAACCTTTAGGCCTCTGGTACATTCACCATAAATTTAAGAAAAGGAAGATTTAAGTTATGGAATTGCAGTGCCAGTGCTCTAAGAAGCTGACAAAGGGAGTCAGTGTATCCCACGTTACCATCTACTTTTTCCCAATACTTCTCCAGTAACAGCAGAAAATTGAATTTCACCATAGTTCACGTGCAAGAAAAGGCTGTCAGAACTGTACAAACAGTGCCAGCAATAGTGGATTTCAAAACAGCACACAACTGCTGCACTGGGACACTTTTAGCAAAATGTATGGAGCTGACAGACAAACAGTGAAGACAGTAGACTTAACAGAAGAATATAGAGATTGTATCTGGCTGTCAGCTAATTGAGAAAGAGAAACACCTAACAGAGCAGATCAAACTCCCATCCCATCAAAGGTGCATTACTACTGATCTCAGGTGGAGGCTGACAGTTTGGTCTCAGTGTATTTTGACAATTCTAGTTTATGCTATGTGAGTACTAATCAACAGAACACCTACGCTATTTCACTGAACTTGTCCATCACTAGGTCAGGCATGCATCTCACAGGAATTGTTAACTATAGCTGATACTGCCTGAGGGCAGTGGGGTGGAGTAGGTGCTATCTCAGGTCCTTCCACATTGTTTTCTACCTGAGGCTATTGATGCCCCACAGTGTGATTTATTCTGTCATTGTGAAGGTCCTCCCAAGGTCATTAGCTCTGTCATTGAGAGTTAGATTATATCAATATTTTTCCCACTAAGAATTATATTATATAACGCACAGCCCCATTGAATTCAGTGATATTAGGGAACTAATATTAATGCTAAATCTGTGAAGCATGAAGTATCACATAAAGATATTCAGGCTACAAAAACTAAAAGTAATGTTTGTCAGTTACTCAGTTCCAACATTGTGCATGAAATTGTATTTATGACTAGAACAATTCTCAGATGGGAAATACAGATTTCTACATCCAGTGAAGGACATAAACACCTACAAGCTCGGTGTTTTGATCTAAATGACTTCCACGGTCATAAATTAGGTATTCAAGCTACCTTTATGCTGAACTGGGAAAGTTGATGAGGTGGTGTGGAACTTCAATAGAAGTAATCTTTTCTGGCTATGTGTTGCAGCAAAGACCTGATACTACTTTATTAGTTCATCAGGCACAAGCAGAAAACCATCTCCCAGCAATCTCCCACTGGTATTTGACCCATGATGGCCTGACCTCAATACTCTTTTCATTACAATTAGAAGTTGATCTCGTTGATATGCCTAGGAACTACTTTAAAGGAGGTAGTAAATGTGAAATACTGCCATTAACCATGTTTTAATTCAGTTATTCAATGAAGTTATTTCGGATTTTTTCTCAAAAGCAATTTGAGATCTTGGAGGGTGGGAGTGGTATTTTTATTCTGACAGCAAATATTTCTAAAGGCAAAAAATAGAAAACAACTAAGTAAATACACAGCTTCAAACTCCATAGCAGTTTCATCAGTAAGGTGAGCAAGGGTCTAGAGCACCTCTCCTGTGAAGAGTGGCTGAGAGAGCTGGGACTGTTCAGCCTGGAGGAGATTAGGGACATAGGGGGTCTTATCAAGGCATACAAATAGTTGAAGGCAGGGTGCAAAGAGGATGGAGCCAGGCTCTTCTCAGTGGTGCCCAGTGCCAGGACAAGAGGCAGTGGGCACCAACTAGACCACAAGAGGTTCCATCTAACCATCAGGAATCACTTCTTTACTGTGTAGCTGATGGAGCACTGGAACAGGTTGCCCAGAGAGGTTTTTAAGATCTCCCTCCACGGACATCTTCAAAAGCTAGCCGGACACGTGCCTGAGCAACCTGCTGTAGGTGTCCCTTCTTGAGCTGGGAGTTTGACCAGAGGACCTCCAGAGGTCCCCTTCAGCCTCAACCACTCTGTGGTTCTGTGATTCTCCTAAGAATTCTACCTTTATTATTGCTTTTCAGTACACGATATTTTACTTGTCTAAAGCTGCTCATCACACTGCAGTAAACATGATTATTTTCAGCTCTGTCATCTTCTCTCTCACTTATTCCTCATACTGTTCTGTCATAATTTAGTTAAGACCTGTTCTTATGTGAATTAATTCAGGTCAGACTCCTCATAGTGCTGCCTCTAAATAACTTGCACAGCAGTTGGGTAATCCTTTAATAGAAGAATAAACTGGCAGATATCGATTTCTACTCCTTCCAGTAATTAACATTAGTTTTTCCATCTAAGACAAATATAGTAGTTGGGACTGTACATATAAGGAAAGAATCCGAAATAAAATATTTAGAACCACACTGTGTCCTCTTCATCATCCAACTACTCTGTATAACAAAAGTCTTTTGGGAAGGTCTTTAATGGTGTTCAGAATTCTGGGCTGAACACTTGCATAAAGTTACTGTCAGAAGAAGACGTGCTTTGTGATGCAGACTTATCCTTGGTAGGTCAGTGAAGGAGCTTCCAGTAAAAAGCTTCCAACAGAATTAATCTCGTTGCATTTTCTCTGAAATTTCTAATTTCTGTTAGAAAATTGGGTAGCAATGATGGAGCTAAACCTACAGAACATACTTGCACTTTAGGGTCACGTAGGTATCCTATGAGTTAGGGAGTTTTCAAGGGAGTCAGACTGTAGTTGCTGAGTTTGAGTGAAAACTGAATGATTTAGTTAACTGAATGAGTTAGTCTGAGGCTCTGACCATGTGTTGTAAGCATAGTATTTTGTTCGATTTTGCAAATTGTGACAAGCTACTTGCACAGGTGTGTTCCATAACTAAAACTTTCTGACTCCTACTCTTATGTATTCATCAACGAAAGAGTAGAAAAGTTGGTAGAATTCTATTCTATGAGTTACTACAGGGCACCAACTGTGAATGTTTGGTGTTTGACTGCAGTGTTCATTGTTGTTCAAACGTGTTTGAAACACCAGCAAAGTTCTGTGATAGTTTCATGTTTCTAGGCATTTCCTGTGCGGAGCTCTCTTCTGAGGCTGCTTCAGACCTGAAAATCATTCTGCTAGGCAATGTTGGGTTGGGGTTGTCTCTCCTCAACATCCCTTACCACCTTAATTAAAGAGCTGTAATTGTCCAATGAAAATATTCACACAGTTCTCCGATTTCATTATTCATAATTGTTGGCACTAATGAAGATGTAGATAAAGCTGATTTGCTACAGAAATAGAATGTTATCTCGTTACTTGATAACATTTTCTTCTTAAGTATTCACAGTTATAACTAATCTGAGCAACTCTGAGTCAAAACACTACTTCACTGCCACGGGGAAATGCAGTTACAGACAATCCCTTTCTTCCACACATGCCTTGGATGGCAGAAAACAAAGGAAGCTTACTGCACAGGCTGAATGAAATCTATTGCACTTTCTGAACTTTTTTTGCCATTGAGAAAACCAGGCAACAGAACCCTGAGAAGTAGCATAGAAAGCACCTGCAGTTCAGTTCATGAGAAGCAGTTTATGCTGATCTTTTTCCAAAGTTTTAAACATTAATTAAAATAAGCCTGCTGAGAGTATGTACTAAGTAACACAGACACATAATGGTCACTGTTTTTGATATTCAAAGCAGCTGTAAATTACTTATGAATTAATATCCTAGAAAATTGTGAATTAATATCCTAGAAAATAAAATATTTCAAAATTCATTAACATTTAGAAAAAAACTAAGAAAATATTAAGATAATAATTATTCCAACACAGTCAGTAATTTAACTGCCCCACTTGTTCAAATGTTGCTAATAAATGTATTCTTTTTAAATATAAGTTTCTCTTTAAACACACATTCTGAAGAGTATTGTATTGCTAACACAATGAGTTTTTTTGTTGTTTTGTTTTGTTTGTGATCTGACATAATTATATCACTATCAAAACAATAAATGTATAGGGTTGTAGAAACCCTTACATTAAAAAAAAAAAAAAAGCTCAGAAATGAAAATGTGATAGTGCAAAGAGCAGTGCTCAGCAAATCACTGCTGTCTTAGGTTTTGCTAGATCTCCAAGTCAAATTGCTTATTTTATGGAAAGCAGAAAAATACTTTTTGCAAATTCTTGATACCATTCAGGTTCCCTTTTTCAGGAGCAATATTATAATTGTGTTATCATGACTCAGTGGAAATTCAGTCTAACATTGCCTTCAGTCCCTTGAAATAAATCTTTGAGAAAGCTTCCAAGAACAATCTTTCTATAACGCAAAAGTTCATCAGTTTTTCTTTTTCTTCTTTTTATAATCCTGTGGAGCTAGTGTCTAAAAGATTCTGCAGGATCCTGAATACACAGGATGAAGCTGTTAATCCACATATAGATATATATATATGTTTATGCCCAACACATTCAGAGTTCCCTAACTGATTAGATCTGCAAAAATACAAAGAACTCAGTGAATTCATTGTTCTACATTATTCTATAGTCCTTTTTCTTCATAGTAACTGGCTATCAGTAGTCTCATGTATCTCCCTGTACAAGAGTGCAGTACCTTGTTACTCAAAACGTCCTTATAACTCAGAAGGAATTCTTGCGAAAAAGACCACAGGTCTAAACTTTGGTAGTCTTTTGCTAAGAAAAGACACAGACAATGTAATTTATATTCTTGGCTGACTCACAGAAGATGATTGTAGAATTCAAAGGCTACAGTTTACTACTCTATCCCTGTTTCAATGAAGTGCAGCTCAGGCAGTTTATTCAAGTATCTAAGAAAATGGGGAAGAGGTAGCACAATTTGACACACTGCTCATAATATGGACTCCAAGAATGTTTCAGCTCACCTAACTACATTTGGGCAACAGCTAGGCTCTAGTCAACAGCATTTAGAAGGTTATTTGTCATCCCAAACAGTAAAAGCAGGTATGTCTATTTAGCTTGGTAACTGTCGTGGTTCCACTGAGTGAACTGATTCATTTTATTGACAAGGGAACCTAGACATACTGGTCAGACACAAACTTCTACATTTTAAGCATCAAAGTTAAGGAAAGGTGAATCACCTTAGGTCAGAGTGAGCTGAATCCTATCCCCAATGCCCAAACCCATATTTATATCATATTCCTAACCACACTGCTTTGAGTTGCTTAGGAGCCTGTGGATCCTAATCACAATTTCACACACATGGATATGCAAAATATGGCACACAACAGTTTCAGTGATATCTTCAGCACTCAAATATACTGCAAACCTCAGGGTGAAATTCATCTTCCATCACTGCAGTATGTCCAAAATACAGCTGCTCTTATACTCTGTGCTTCCACTCTGAAAAAGCTTTGTGCAGTAAGAGCAGAAAAGGTAGTTATATATTCCTTCTGTCCCACTTCCTATGCATTAACTCCCATGTAAGCAGTATATAGCACACTGAATGGGTGACTGCCTTATCAAGTGAAGCCAGGCAAATCAGGGTGTGCCCAGTCCTCTCTACACCATTACATCTTATGGCTACATAGACTGTGAACTGTGGTGTAATGCCTTGCAAGGCACTGAAAACAATGGCTCCTCTTCTAATACAAAGCTTCATGTACTATAATAATGTTTTAATTTGCTCCTCTCTTCAAGAAAATGTAAATCTTTAAAGATTTTCTTCTAAATCTCAGGCATTCTGTTGCATTAAAAAAGTGACTGATAAATTTCATTTGACCTTTCTCTGCAAATCACATTTTCCTTTTGGATTAAACATTCTTTTCTTGATTGTACTTTCTTTAATCCAAATGCTTAAAAAATACCAAAACACAAGAGGGAGATTATTGTGATACATCATAAAGCCAAATGCTATTTTATTTCATCCTACAAAAAGAGAGCTTTCTTATCTTAGAAGATACTATCATTTGCTTTTCCCATAAGCAAAGAGACTACTTTAGAACACACCAGTTCGAATATTGAATCTTACTGATTCAGAAAAAAACATTTTGCTGTACTCAATTCAGCAGTAATAAAAATATATAATCCTTCTTTAATGGGAAACAAATTTGTAATTGTCTTTTTTTTTTTTTTAATAAGAACAGTAGTTTAGTAATTGTTCTACAGGTTCACAATAAAGTCTGTCATTTGAAAAATGTCTGCCTTTCCTTCCTGTGTGTTACATTATTTTTTTTTCCATTTAGACACATGATGAGGGATAGACTTGAGGTCTGAATGCATTTCAAATTAGCAGTTCACCTAGTTCTTTGACTAAGCACCCCAATTTGTATCATTTTTATAGAGATTTTACACTTTAGAAATTGAGGCTACAATTTACAAAGACAAAAATCTTAAACTGTGCTTCCTACAATCTGTATTTTGTCACAAAAAATAAGTAAGTAGAGAGCCTTGTACCCACTGTTAATTATAGTGGGGTTGAGATTAAAATTTTAAGACATTTAATCATGGCCACGTAGAATTACTGACATTGCATTAATTGTATTAAGTACCTATCTAATAAACCAGAGTTACTATCCACTTAGCTCTACAAAGAGTAAAATCAATTTTAAATTAGTTTACGTAATATAATAATTTACAACACTGAATACAAAGAACAATGCAGATACCCGTCTGCCTTGCTGTCTTTCCCATGCAATGAAAATAGCTGATGAATATTGCAATAAAATTGAACTGTGATTTCTAAATTCATCACAAGCCTCATAGGTTCATGCAGTTCATTCATTACCAAGCTCTCACTGGCTAATATGATCCACACATACAACTATGATTCATGAAGCAAAGAGAAAAATATAATTCACATGAATATGAGCAAGTACATACTATGACTATGGAAGTAATATAAGTGATATATTAAAACAAAGACCATGAAGAAAAATCAGAATTATTTTCACTCTAATTAGAATAGAATGGTTTCATCCTAAGCAATATGGGACACTTGGATGACTACTGGACAACTGTTTAGCTAAAAATGCAGATAGGTGCATAACAGGGAGTAACTCTATGTTACTCTATGAAAGACTCATGGTCTTTCCCATCCCCTTCATTCTCTGATTCCTTAATTTTTATCATCGGATTATATATATATATAATTATAACCAAAGAATGCTAACAAACAAATGCTACATCGTTACCACAAATTATTTTTGCAGGACATCTATACTCACCCCTCATCATCCATTTTGTAACTCGTACATTTCCTTCCCTATTTGGATGTCATATTGTTTAACAGATTCCTCCCCCAAACCAGTTCTGTTTACTTCAGTTTTCTCCAGTTATGTTCTCTTCTTTCTCCAGTCTGGTTTTGTTTTCAGAGTATCATTTCTACGGAGCATGTGATACACAGACATAAGACTATTTGATGTTCAAGTGCAACAGTAAGTCAAGTCAGGACAGAATGGCAGGAATAGAAAGATATTTTGTTGACCACTTTCTCCTCAGTCTCCCTCTCCCTCTGTCTGTTCAGACACAGAGAGAACAGTGGTGACATGTCTGGAGGAAGATTTAAGAAAATACCTTGTTTCTATTAACATTCTGTTCTAGCTGTGATGTAGTGTTTTATCTACACAGCATCTGAAATACCAAGTTCAAATACCGCTACAGGCATATAAAATTATGTGCGCAGTTAATTTTCTTCAGCCACTGCCCAGAAAAAATCTTGTGCTACTTCTGCAACACTATCTGCAATATTTCGTTGTTTTCACTTCTTTCAAATAACTTCAATTAAAAAACTTTAGTGATTGAATGGAGTCAGATTCTGAAGTGGAAGAAAATTAACAGGGAAATGGTCAGATTTACTATGCTTTCTTTTAATTCTTCCAGATAGCTGTTAAGAATGAAAATTATTTTTGTTGAGAGCCCATATTTTTTTAAAATCACTCTCTTAAAATAAGAAAATGACCAGAAAAGGCATTGCTTTTCTGTTCTCTATTACCTTAAAAGTCTTGCTCATTCACTATCACTAGATAAAATTCCATTTTTATTCTGAAATTCTGTTGAAAAGTAC
This sequence comes from Oxyura jamaicensis, assembly GCF_011077185.1. Taxonomy (NCBI): domain Eukaryota; kingdom Metazoa; phylum Chordata; class Aves; order Anseriformes; family Anatidae; genus Oxyura; species Oxyura jamaicensis. The sequence continues at coordinate 3,912,897 of NC_048900.1, read as the reverse complement.
TTTTGTCAAAAAAAAATAAAATAAATCCATAAGTGTTTCAGTAAATACGTTTTAAGGACTCTTATTATTGAGTTAATTTTTTTTCTAGGCCAAAGCATTTGATTATTGCAATTAAAAAATTTAACACTTGATATCAACAGTCACCTCTCTAGCAAAAGTTCATTATATTTTCAATATATATGTATATATATTTAGCTGAAAATTAGAGACAATAATATATTTCTGACTAAATCTGCCTATTAGTAAGACTCTACAACTTTCAGACCTCCAACAAGGAGGTCAGAGAAAATATTTTTGAGACATCATTATGACTATTATCATTGTTAGTGATAAATATGCAGGTTGATTTGCTACAAAAAAAAAAAAAAAAAAAAATACAGCCAATTTATTACGGAGCTAACTTATAAGAAGAGGATTAAGTATATGGACTTTCAGCAGCAACTAGGAGCTCTAGTCACTGACCAAAACTGTGTTATGTAACTTGCCATAAGAACAGAACAAAAAGACTTTTCCTACTGTGAAGATAGCAGGAAACAGGAAGAATATAGATCTTTTTGCAGAGCGCAACTATCTCCTTTGCTTAGAAACAGGATGGTAAATTTAGTGCATCCACTTAACATATTTGTAAAAGGACACCCTTTATGCCAGTGTCTGTATAGTCCGACACCCAATCTAATCTTTAAAGGTCCCTTCCAACCCAAACTATTTTACGATTCTATTACTATGTAATAAATAACAGGAACTTTCACACTTTTGCAGAGGGACCCATCTTCAAAACAGATACACGAAGACATGCATTCCCTTGATCTAGCATCTAAAGTACAAAGATAATTTAGCCCCAACAGGCTGTTCCACATTTTAGTACTTCTTCACATCGTACAGTTTATTAGGATTCCAGCAGTAAGTATCTTTTATTTCATAATGGAACATAAAATTATACTACTTACGTATTTCTTTCTTGAAATATTTATAGTGCACCATTTGGTTTGTGATTCATTTTCAGTAAAGTTCTTTTAAAACTGAATACTTTGATTTTTCTGGATCTGACTCCTGTAGTTCCCAGCTCAGGTCTGCAGGTCAACAAGCGTCCGGTGCCAGCTGGCTTTGTACTAAGTCTTTGCATAGCTTGGCACTTGTATTGGCACTTGGCATCTGTAATAAAAAAGCAGGGTGATACTCTAGGCTTCTGACTAGACTGTGAAGGAACTGCTTTTTCATTTCTGATTACGTGAGAATTTCATGGCATGTAACCATTTGGAAAAAAAAATAAATAGCTTAAAGTGGATTTTTTGTATGATGATGTCAGCATAAACTTTATTTTGGTGTGATTGAATCATATGACTGGATACTAAGCCATGTTGCCCGTTCAATTTGTTTGAAGTTTGTTAAAAGCTATAATAAGAATTATGCAAACAAGTTTTTTCAGCAATTTGTAAGAAGCTGTTGCTCTCCAGGCTTAACAGCTACTATGGAAAGACTAAAAGTCAAAGCCCAGGAAACATCCAGCTTTTAAATATTTTTCAAGTGAGGTACATGGATAATTCTTCTGCCATAGATCCCAGTTACGCATCACATTTTCTCATTTGCAGGTTGAACTTTGTGTGCCAATGTTATCTTATCCTCCAGTTCCTCATGTCCAACATTAAGCTTTAATAAAAGCACCCACATTCCTGAAAATGCCTTAACTCTATCCACTCTTGTGTCATATTTGCCTTTACCACACCAATATTTGTAACTAATTATTCCCCTAAAACTTACTGTTTTACATCTTCCACATCTTATAGTTTTGTAATATTAACAGTCAAAGTGTATTTCCCTTCCAATTTTCTGAGAGCTAACAGCAAGTGTAAGGACAGATTCTACGTTTTAAGTGTTGAGGTGGATAATGTGACCATTTGTCTGAGCCTCGAGATATTAGGTAATAATCTGGAAACATAACTTCTAATCAAATTCTTTAGTTTCGTTTAAAAGTAAATGGAATACTATCTTGCCCTTCTACATAAAAGTTTCAACGTTGATTATATTAATCTGTCGCCTTGACTAATATCATACACTGCTTATAATGCAATATTAACATACGAAAATATTCTTACCCTGATTTGGTAATTGTATAGTTTAATCTCACTTTGGCACTTCTAGTACTGTACTTGCTTCAGCTTATTTTTATTTATTTATTCAACTTCTATAAAATCTACAAAAGGATACACTGACTTTCAGTGCTTTCAAAGAGCAACATAGCCCAGGCTCTCAGTGAATTTTGGTATGTTTAATTAGGAACCTATTTGATTTCCTCTGAATTAGCCTTATGGTTCTTACAAAAGCTTACATTACAGCGGCCCATATTGTACCTGATCCTGTGAAAAAAAAACAAGCAGCATTTACTCACCAGTGCTGCTGATGGAGTACTTTTCATAGGCACAGTAAGTTGAAGGGATTTAAATGATACCGAACAAGTATTTAACAGAATAAATTATTAATGTTTGTGTTTCCCCCTTGACGGGAAGGAAGTACGAATGACTTGGGTGATTAACCTTTTCAGGAAGTGATCAACTCATTTCCTTGGATTTGATTAAAAGTGGAAGCCCACCTGAGTCTTCCAGTAGCCCTTAATCAGATAAACTTTTACATGTTATTATCTCAATTACTATTCTGAGGTAGTTCTACGCATGCCTTTCCCTTCTTTTAACAGACGTAAGAACCTGTTTTCCACATGACTGCATAGTCATGTATTGCTTGGCCATAATTGCTGAGGCTCAGGAATAGCTGGGCATAAAGACCACATGAAGTTCAGATCTTGGAATCCTGTGTAACTGACGTATGCACACAGAAGATTTCATTTCAAAGTATCTCTAGTTCAGGCTTTTTGTCTTATATTGCCTAAAAGTGTATAGTAAACACCATCTGCTTTTTTTTTTCAGTGCAAAGATATACTTGCACATTGAGACTGTGAATCCTGTAAAAATAAATCTTAAAACAAAGTATTTATATAGAAGTATTTAAAAATAAATGCTTAAAACAAAAACAATAGATTCAATTACTTTTTAGGAAGGTTTTTTTTTTTTTTTTTTTTTTTTTGTAAGATCAGCAATGATATCAAATTCCCAAGAATAAATTGAATAAATACAAAAGAGCTTCACGAGGGAAAGGCAAATGCTAATTTTAATTGAGAACTGAAAAAATGATTATGAGAGCTAGATTTTGACTTTTTTTTTCCCTTCTGATGATATTTCAAAGTCTGATTTGCTAAAACTATGATGCCCAGATAAAAATGGAATTATATACATAGCTTATGTACGTTTTTTTTCATTGCTGGAGAACAAGAATCTCTGTTTTTTACAGAAGGTTCCTGCTGCCACCCAGGAACGAAGGATTCAGTCTCACAGTGAGGTAGTAGAAAGGAAGTAGCATTGGAAGTTCCATCCCTGTCAGCTGGATGGAAACCTAAGGAGGAAGATGCGCTCGCTGAAGAGAAACTAGCATACAGAATCAAATTGGCATAGAGTAGCTCTGGCTATGCATTTATACTGCAGGTTATATAAAGTGCTATAATCCAACAACTCATCTTTGAATGTGTTATATAGAATCACAAACTGATTTTCATAGGAATAATGTGTTTGCAGCATATACTCATTCAAATATATGGCATATGTAAAGCACAAGATTGAAGAACAAGATTGCTAAACCAGTAACACAGAAATTCAGCTAAGTGGAAGTAGAATAGAATTAGTGGTTCCATGAAATACAGAAAAATGAATACTAGAATTGGCGGCTATTCTAGTCTGTGATCGATACTCTGTGTTATGGCGTCTTGTTGGCACATAAATAACTGCTCTGACAATGGCAGTGAAGAATTCATCCTACATTGATAACTTTAACCATCTACTTTAGATCATAATATATCAAAATTTGCAAATACAGAGCCACCAGAAAAGATTATCTTGTTGGAATGTCACCTTCCTACTCAGCTGCTCCAATCTCTGCTTTGTATTCCAAATCTCATCTCTTTACTTTAATGTCAAAACAATACATTATTTTATTGCATGAGCCTTGAAGAGCCTATGAGAAAGTGAGCTATGTTCTCTTTTCTCTCACCAAGCATTGGCAGGCATATAAACTGCATGGCAGGTACTAAGAATAAATAAGAAGAGCTCCACTGAAGTTGGTAATGTCTGATGATTTATACCCACTGAGAATCTGGCCTGGATTACCAATTGCAGAATCATTCCTATCCTTATTTATAGTTCTGCCACCTCACTGCAAAACGAACTTTACAGGTGCATGTTTACTATGCAGCCATGCCTTTCATTTGTTTTTAGATACATTTGTAAGCAACTATTTAAAACAGTCTAGAGGAACTCTCATTACTTTACAAGTCTATAGTTAAACATTCCAATAAGAGGTCCCCTAGCTAATATTAAAATCAGTGAAGAGTGAAAAGCTGTTTTCTACAGAAATTATACAGAGCAGCTTTTATTGTCAGCAAAAGCAAACATACCTGCAACATCTTGAGTATATGCAGTGAATAAGTGTACTACCACTATTATGCTCTTCCATGTTCAGTTTGAATTCATAGTGAAATAAGTGAAGCGTAAGGCTGCTGGCATTATCCAAAATGAAGCATCATAGGCAGAGGACAGAGAGCTTGTTCAGTCTAGCAAAAGGAAGGCCAGGTAAGAATCCTGGATGTCTGCAGGAAAGCTCAATATGTGAGAGTAAGATAGCTAGGTGAGTTAAAAGAAAATGTGAGCATAATAACAAATGGTTCTTAATTGGCAAACAATAAATTTAGCCCGGAAACTGTGAGATGTTTTAACATGCAAGTTCTGTGAGTGCATTCCCATAGGAACAGCAAGGAGAAAAAGCTTTGCTCCCTTTAAAGTTTATAACAGTATTACATGATGCTATGTCTATGGAAGGAGGGGACTGCATCAGATAAGCAGAAAACCCTATTAGCCTCATGCTTCTAATTCATGGAAAGTTGTGAAAGATTCTCAATTTTTAAAGGGAAATCATTAAATGGAGAATAAATAGTACCTTCACAAAAGTATCAAGTCTAAGAGGCAGAAATATTGATTTATTTATGCATTAGGTGGACCACAGCTAGACTAAAAAAGTAATTTTGAAAGAAGCATGGCATCACAAAATCCCTGTGATGAAACTCTAAGCCACCTAAGCTAATTTCTCCAACATGGAAAAATGAATATCCAATATAAATACATTGGATATATAAAAATATATTAGGTATAAATATATTAATATTATAATGAATATTAAAATCTGTATCATTGGAAAATCAAAAAAGTTCAAAACAAACCAGAATTGTTTTTGTGTATTGAGATGAAAAATTTTGATTGATTCTGGCTTTATTTCATTTTGTAAACTGTGTTAATATTTTTCCATCTTGGATAAAAGCAGGAAAAAAAAAAAAAAGTTTTTTCAAAATATATAATTCCATTCTTGACCAGCACTAGTAATCGTCAATAATTATCTCCGTATTAATTTGGGCAAACTGCTTTTAAACTGTGCTGCCCAAATGTTTATTTTTGATTCCTATCTGATCAGCTGAAATGCCCATACGGTTTACTTTGGATAGATCACTGAAAATGTTTTCTGAAACAATATGGGCCAGTCATTTTTTTTAGAAAGCATTATGAATCAGAAACACTGGCATTTCTTAAATTACTACGTGCCTGACTTAGCACAATCTGCCATTGGTTGAAAAACAGAAAAGTGATGAAATCCCCTTGGTGTTCTTTGGAACAGCGGCAGATGGCTCCCATCTCCCTGAAGTTTTATTTTGTTTTTCTCCACTTCTCTCAAAAGAGAAACTTGGTAACACTGCGACAAAAAGCATACTGTACAGAATAACAAGTTGAGGCACTTTATAAGAAACTGACATATTGTTTTAAAGGAGAATAGTACTTTCTGGGGAACTGAGGTGTTTACAGGATTATATAATGCCTAGGATAACACCAGAATCTATCACATCCAAGATATTTGCATGCAAAATTGCTTTCAAACCTTTAGGGAAAAAAAAAAAAAAAAAAAAAACAAAACTGTTATGTAGTGTGATCTAAGTGACTGATATAAGTAATAAGAGATGAAACCTTTCGATCCATAACACAGTTATCTACTGCAGTTTTCTATGACTATGGATTGATATCTCATACTTTCATCAACACAGATGAAAAACAGAGTTACAAAGAACATTCACTGGACTAACTGAAATAACTGAATGCACAGGAAAGCCAGTGTCCCTATGTCAGTATCAATTGTACTCTGCAGTTACTGCAGACTGGTAAACAAAAGTAATAAAACCACTTATGGTTGGACAGAAGACTGTCCAGTGCAGATGGGATATTTAAAGAATAAAATTGAAAAACATCTGAGAATGCAGAACTTGCATATTTAACAAATGCATGTTACATCTCTTTGGACTGGGAAAGAAACTCAAGACATGCTTCCTGCCACATTTTCAACCCCTCTTCCAAATACAGCAGCACCAAGGTTTCTCCAGAGAGGGTCAATAGAAATATTTACCCTTGAAGAAAAACGTTTTCCCTCATTTCCTTAACTGGTTAGAAACTGATGCATTTTCATAAATTTAAGCAATAAAAACAAGATTCAAAAAGCTCACAGAATCCCTCTCTAAGGAAAACAAACAAACAAACAACATTAAATCTAGCAAAATTAGAAACATGCTAAAATAAGGTTTCCTAATGAGAAATATTGGGAAACATACAAATTTACCAGCTCTGTGAGTTAAACACTGTCTGGATTCCACCTTATACTGAAATGTTGAAACAACCCAATCAGACTAGTTTTTGTTGATCTAATATGACTTATTTGTGGAGATTTTCATTTAATCTTATGAGAAGCTGATGTCTAGTATTTCTAGTTTGTCACAAGTGGTAAGATGGTCAAATCAGGGACCTTATACCTGAATTTAGAACTGGTGTGCCATCTTCCTCCACACTGCTGCTCTCGAGAGACGAGAGTTTCTGTCTTTAGGCATCTGTCTGTGGGGATAAGGAAACAGAATAAGCAAGTGGGAAGGGACTGGACATAATCATCCAGAGTAAGTGTACAGCAATTCAGCAGTAGAGAACACAGTGGGAAAGGGACAGGACAGTCCTAAGAGTTCACTAAGGATGAGAGAAGCATGAAAGTCATTACAGTGGTGCTTGTGGAAACCATCAGTATCTCTAGATTCCACATCACATGGGTGTTTAGCAAGAACTTAGATTCACTTGATGTAGGTTCAGATTGCTCTGCCTTGATAGCTTCAAGTACATGCCCCAAAATTCTAGGGCATTTGTAAAACATTGTGGAGGAAACGCAACTTAATCGATTGCACAGGAGGAAAATGCAACAGCAAGCAATCAAGTGTAGGAACTAAGAACATGAATTACCACCTCTGCCCAGAATAATCAAAATTAAGGATTTTTTTTGCAAAAAGATTTATTCAAATGAAGTAAATGATTCCAGAAACAGTCTCTGTGGATGTGGAATGACAACCAAAATATGGTGATTGCAAGAACAAGCCAGTATTGACCTGCACAATTACAGAAATGCAGCTATATTAGCAACAGTTAAACCATCATTACATTTGTACTTAAGTTTAAGCATTCCTTTCTTGAATCGTGATTCATTGCAGCTTGACATGCATGTAACTGACACTGAAGTTTCTATGCAGAACTCAGGGCCAGTCACAAATAAGGGTACCCTAATAGCCTGGTACTTCTAGATCATAAAGTTCATCTGTTAGCTGGTAATAACTTTCCTCAAGCATAGATGTTTGTACTGTGATTGATAATCTGGGGCCTGTGGATAATTTGAATCAATTGTACAATGAAGCCTCTCAAGAGAAAATAAATTATCTTACACAGAACATCACTGAATTATTCATGAATAAGCCAGAGAGAAGAAAGAGAGAGTAGAATAGGGTTCTGTCAGCAACCTGAATGTCAGTTCTCCAGAGAGACCTGTAACAAAGCTTTAGTCAATTCACACGAGTTCAAAGGGGAAACCTCTCTGCATGGGATAATATTTATTAAGGGAATAAGCACTCCTTTGTCACAACGGAACTCAAAATTTCAGAAGTATACATATCCCATTAGGAGAGCTTTGTTCTGCTTTAATTTTTCTGAGCATACATAGCACAAATATAGCTCTTCATTTCCAAATGGATGAATTACACAGAGGCTATTGAAGAAAGCTATATATATAAAAACAAGAAGAGCATGCTGTTGAAGTATTTTATGATTTAATCTGTTTGTTTCACTGAGATATCTAAGGGGTAAGGTATTCGCGAACTACTAAGAACAAGCTCAATACTCCAATACAGACTGAAAACAAGCATAAAGCCCTACAGAACACTGCAGGTCACAGTATCAATACCTGAACCAAAGCTGCCTTAATAACAGAGAACAGATGCTGCTCCGTATGCTAATAAATATTATAGGAGACTAAGAGATTTCAGAAAAAAAAAAATATAAAGCTTTATGAATGGATGGAGACGTTGGCTAATAAGAATAAATTAAATACTGAGAGATGCAAGGAAATACATGTTCTTAGGAATACTATTTATTACTTGTGAAACAACTAAGAAGGCAAAAGGAAACATGGATTCCTTTTGGAAGGAGAACACAGAAGAAAATGGGGTACACATAAAATGGAACAAAGCCAATGTTGAATATAAAATAACACTTCAGTAAAAAGATCTATAGAAATAGAAGTATCTAAAAATAGAGAAGACAATAGAAATAAAAAGCAGAAGTGTATTTTAGAATATCTACTGTGTAACTATATTTACTAAGTTCCTCAATAAATTCATCCATCTACAATGAACAGGAATTTTAATAGAAGGTAAGAAGCATCAATAGCATCCTCAGTATTTTCCAGGCAAATAAAATCTTTATTAGTTTAATATTCTGAATACGTAGCTCTTGAAGATGTAAAATACTATTTTCTAGTATGAGTTCTGAGGATGATGCATAAATAAAGAACATGAATAATGCCAACAACACTCCTCATCAGACTCAGACTTTCTGTTAAGGTCACTGATTAGCTTAGCAACTCACCACCCTAAAAAAAATCTGTATTGGCTAAGTGTGGAAAAGTTCTGGCCAAGTCCTTCAATAGATGACCAGGGACTGAAGAGAACCTGGCTTCATAAAAGACTGAGAACAGCTGAGACTTCTGGAAAAGAAGCCTGAATGATATGAAAGATAATTTCAGTATAATTATTATATGGAAACAGATCAAGAATTGACAGGATTGTTACAACAAAATGGTTAAAACGAGCAGGTGAAGGGGTAGATGTGAAGTCAGTTTCTCTTGCTGTATTGCCATTTATGCACACTTCATTAACCACTTTCTTTTTACATAATTCATTAATTATACACTCGTCTTTATAGAAAACAGATTTTATGTCTCTGAAATATAATCAAAATAATGTCGTAAAACCATCTATCTGAATGTGTATGACCTTATGAGGAAGTAGTCCATTCAGTCCATTGAGACAATTTGCTTTCTGAAAAGAAAGTGCAAAAGAAAAGCATTCAGCTGAAGAGTTGATACTGCAATACAGAATCACAGAATCATCTAGGTTGGAAGAGACCTCTGAGATCATCTAGTCCAACCTCTGACCTAACACTAACAAGTCCTCCACTAAACCCCATCACTAAGCTCTAAAATCGAAATATCTTTTAAAGACCTCCAGGGATGCCTCTTCCCTGGCAGCCTATTCCACTGCCTAACAACTGTCTATTTTTTTCCCCAAGTATACTATAGATATACATTATATCCTACATCCATTTAAGAAGAGTTCCAAGTCACATAAATAGGAATAATATTGCATATATACAATCCAAGTCTAATTCTGACAATTAAATGTTTGGACCATTCTTGTATCAGAGAAAACAATCTTCAGTCTCTCTGTCCAAAATACTCCCTTAATATGCAAACTTAAAAGCTCTATTTTTATCCCTTTCTAGGTATTGAAAGTAGCTGAAACAAGTCATGAGCATCTTTTGGAGATAATAAGAAGGTAAGGAAACAGCTCTGAGTGACTCAAGACTCCAAATTTTTTAAAGATTAATGTGTTCAAATGAAATATGCCCATTTAAAATAAATTACTTGGAGAGGGATTCATGAACCATCCATAAGTTAGACATTTGTTATATGCTAGTCATCTTGGCTACATCTGTAATCAGTTAAGATACACACTTCAAGAAAGTGATTCATATATCATGTTTGGCTTGCCATTGTACAATGTCCCCTTTCCCAGGAGCACTGTGCTAGGTAACTGGCTCAGACTAGATACCCCAATCTTAGCAAATAAAGATAATGGAGATGAACTCCAGCCCTATTGCACAGAATATTCTGTTCATATTTGTAGATTAATCACAATCCCTTCATTTGTTTATTGGTAAATTTTACCTCAAAAAATGCCTCAAGACTTGTGTAACGTATTCCACAAACTCCTGCAACTGCAAAGGCACAGTTCAAAACTGATTCACTGGTATTCAGAAAGTCAGGGCTTGCTGCTTGTTGTGAATGAATGCCTGTTGGACAACATTCAAATCTCCCTAAATTTACTTTATATCAGAAGTTATCTTTCTTTACTAGGAACAATATACCCCATATGGCTAGAGAAAACAGTAATTCTCCTTCTAATAAGCCTTCTGTGCAAGAACTTAAGCCATACTAAAACACAATCTACTTGTATGGTTCAACAGCAACAAAAACACCAAAACCAATACTTACTGATTCTGAAACATCAGTTTCTTCAGAGATTTTCCTTCTGGTTCCTTTATGGTTTTCTTCACCAAATTTTTTTAGAAAATAAAGAAAAGCTGAATAGAAGGTAAAATGAAAAGAAAAAGAAAACTGCTTCTGATTTTCAAATGTTATTTTATGCAAACTCAATATTTAAATATTTATTTCTCTATACTGTTCGGAAGATCTAACAATCATTCTCTTATAAATCCTATGGAATGGAAATAAATTGAATTTTAAAACCTTTTTTTTTTTTTTTTTTTTCCTGAACTTGAACTGCTGAAATAAAATCTGATTTTAAAAAAAAAGTAAGAATTTAAAAGAAAGTAAAAATGCCAACACAATTTTCAGGTGGTATGAGCACAAGTGGAGAACATTTCAACACTCGAGATATTTTGACAAGAATCACTGTGTTTTAATTTTCACATATTAAAAGACCATCTACAGGAGGTTGCAATTCTTATGAATGCTACTATACTGCTTTAAGAAACTTTGGTTTCTATATAAATAAAAAAAATTTAAAGTCAGGCTTTATCACTACTCCATTAAGTAGTAACACAAACAAGGTATTTTAAAAACCTGTACTACCTGTATTTCTATTTGTAACTAAAATCTGCCTTGTAGTTAATAGTGCACTATACAGACTGGTTTTGGATTGCCGTAATTACACATCTGAATATGCATATAATGGAAATGGAGCTATTAAAAGGTAAGTAGTTTTCCAAAAATTTATATATAGCAGTTTTATATCAACAGATGTGCTGAGGTATTTTTTTTTTTTTTAATAAAGTGATGCAGAAAATTAGATGGAAGAATTAATGTATGATTTGCAGAGTTTTTATACTTAATTACATTGGCATTGGTTCATTATGGCTGTTTTAAATGATTTACTGGATTTGGGAATTTTAATGTCCACAGCTTAACTCAGGCTTTTCAGAACTGCTCACTACTTCTAGTACATAAGAAAAAACACAGAAATGGGGTTATTGGGGAGGGGGGGTGTGATTTTTCATGATTTCCTTAACAGCTGTAGACGACAGAAAAGACATGGATGGGGCAGTATGCTTTTTTGCTATATTCACATGGGCATAAAATAAAACAGAATGAATACTCTCATTTATTTCAATTAAAAACTCTGTTTTACTTCATACTGAGGACATTTTATCCTATTCACAAAGTTACTATATATTTTCCCACTTACGATCTTGTCCATTAGGTACAAATGATTAAATTATAGAACTTGAGTCTTATCACAACAGTTTGTAGTAGTGCTTTTAGAGCTATTATAGGAGCTTTGGAATTAATCCTCAGCTCAATGCTGGAGAGCAGCAATTATTCAGTTGGGTTTATTTGGAATAAACAACATTTCTCTTACAATTGGCTTAGCAAAACAATTATGAGACTACAGAAGACATTAGAAAGAAGAAAGTAGCCTTAATAAGAATTGTGTTAAAAAGTGCCTTACAAAGGAACTGGTATATTTATCTTACCAAAAGCTTGACAAGTGACTTGACTAGTGTGTTAAGTACTTTCATGAAAACAAAATTCAGGATCTTGAAGGAAGCAGGGAAAAGTTTCACGAGTCAGTGGCCAGATATTTGAAACAAGTTTAAACTTGAAGCGTTAATTAACAGACTAAATCATCTAATGCATTCAGCTAACATGTCCTAGCAGAGGAAACCATCCATCTTCTCCCAAGGTGACCTATAGCTAGGAGCTTGCCTATGAACACAAATGTTATGTTTCACCTTCCCAGTACTAGGATCAGTAAAGTTCTACAAATATAAATGATTTTATGAATTTTTTTTAAATACAGCTTTTTATGTCTGAAGTTGCACAGATAACACAGCAATCAATAAATTCAGTGGAAAAAGCACTAGTGTGCACATATGCATCTGCACAGCCTCATCAAGTTCATTTACTACACTAGTGATCGTTGTCAGTTAGTAGACACTTCTTATGTATTATTGCATGTGGGCCAAATTATTTACTTGGTCTTTATAACTTTAATGCAGAGCACAAATACTATTTCATTTATACTTTTCACTTGCGCTAGCTTTTTTTTTCTCTATATTGACTAACTGTCCTAAAAGCTAGTGAATGTGTAATATGTTCAAGAGAAACAACTCCAAGTATCTTAAAACTGATTTTCCTCATGCACATGAGATGCTTGGGCATTTCATAAAGAAAAAGACTGTGAATCCAAGATAGGAGAATTAATTCTGATTTGGAAAGTCACCTTATGTAAATGTTAATTACTACTTGATTATGTTGATTTGGGGGATTTCATAATGAAAACAGTATTATTCCTTGCTTAAAATGTCACACTTTAAAGCACTTCAGCAAGACAATGTAAACAAGAAAGCAGCTTTAGTTTACTGAGTTAGTAGATAACAGCAAGACTGGATCTCCTTTCAAAACTTGCTATGGGGAAAAGTGAATCAGATTAAAGACTGCTTTTAATGGCATTGCAAACAATCTGTTAAAACATCAAGACATCCTCACTCAAAAGTCTGACATTCAGTACTGAAGTTACTAGAACACAAATAACAATTTCAATTGCAACAATATTTTAATGCAAGAGGAGTCAAATACTTCTTCGAGTTCAGTGATACCAACACTTAGGAAATTATACACACAATACAATTTATAAAGCATCTGAGAGTCTTCTAAAAAAATGGTATTTCATTTTTTAAAATATAAGCCCTTATTACATCATGATGTAAACTTTCTTAAGTACTTAAGAAAATAATGAAATAATTCCTTAGAAGCATGTATTTCATTGATTTCAAACTGTGTTTTTTGTTGTTGTTTTTTCTTCTAACTCACTTATGTGCTCCTAAAAATCTCACTTTCTGGCATAAATTCTTTGAATATACTTCATATATTCTCCATAATTATTCTACCTAAAGATCCCCAAATATTTTTAATCTCATGTTTATAGCAACTGTCAGTTCTTTTTGTTTCTGCAAAACAGGATTTAGATTACATATTAGTCTATGAAATCTAAACACACTAGACATCTAAACAATGAAAAATCCTAGGCCCGCATCTCAAACGTTTTATTTAAATCACAAAAGAAACCTGGAATAAAGTGTTACACATAGCAAAACTAAAGTCAGACATTTGATAAAACCATAATTATAAAATATTTTTCTAAATGAACATGTTTGATTCAATGCTCAGCCATGCAGAAATTAAGAATCTGATTGTTAAAACTTTTGACAGGTTTTATAACAAGCTCCCCAAACATAATTTCCACCAGCATATTTAACAGTTCTGTTTAACCTTAGCAGAAAGTTAATTCATTCCCTTAAGAGCTCATTTGCACAGCTCCAAGTAACTACCATAAATAGACACTTACTCTAACTGATACATTTAAATGTTTCCACTCCACTAGACCATTACACTGTAGAAAATGACACTTGTGCAAGAAGTGAGCTGAATGCTGGTGATCTTGGAAGAAAAGAGTTCCACCACCCTCCTAAATAAGCCAACCCCCTCACCAAAATTAGAGTTAGGCAGGGAATATACCAATAAACACAATTACTTAATTAAAATATCCCGAAATTTGGGTCTACATTTTAGCCACTATGTAGCTTAATGGCTTTGTAATTAATCATGTCTTAACGTAAACACTTTGAAGTTGCTGCTACTCTGTAATGTTCATTACAAATAGTCCCTGTGGGGAATCATCACATTATTTCATTAGAACTCCTGCCTGTTGTTAATTGCTTTTAGGAAAGTGTGAACAAATTAACTGTGTTTTAAAAGACAGTGGTGCAAATGTATATGCCTCTGTGTTTGACTATGGGGACTGCTCTTTTCCTGTTGCTCAACCCTGTATATGATAGTTGGCAGCACTAGCCTGTTTTAATCAGTAACAGTTGAAGTTGCAAAGGTTAAAAAAGGGAAATACAGTTTGCAAACTACAGTGTTTACCATGCCAGCCAGGACACAGTATGGTTCAGGGTCATGGGCAATTAATTTTTAAGTTTTAATGAAATCACCTTTGTGAAAGAAATAATGTTCTTTAGCAGGGATGACTGATGTACCTTAACTGAGCAAGTTAAAATATCCAGGATACTTTCCCTGTGACACCTTGCAGTTAAAATCAAGGGTTTTCCATGATTCAGAGAGGTATGTGATTTCATATTTTCATATAAATTTAATAACATTCAGGTTAAATACTTTAACAAAGAACATTTTATTTAGATGTTCTCATTCAAAATGTTAGTATGTTCTATGTAGTAGAAACAATCTACATTAGAATTTGCACACAAATGTTTAAGCAAAAAAATAAAATTATGTTTTGTTTTGTTTTGTTTTTTTATAAGAAAATAAATTCCTGTTTGAAAAGACTGTATGTTAAAAGAGAAAGAGCTTCTTTATTATGTGGAAATGAAATATGCACAAAATATCTTCCTTACAAGTAAACCTATGGTATGATACAACATCCTACTTAACTGGGCTGCATTATAAATACCTATATAGAGTCTCTTGGAAAATATGTTGCTGCTATGCAAAAATCAAAAGAAATTAGATAAGAGGAGTCTAGGAATATATTTAAGAACCATTAAAAAAAATAAAGAATCATTATTCTCTCCCTTATTAACACAATGTATTTTAAGCTTCTAACTTGTGCATTCATTGTAACCCTCTGATTTTGGGGAGAACCAACATTTCAAATTCAGACAGATGTCTAAAAATTGGCAATGTGATTGTCATTAATCTTGTTCATTATTAGTCACTTGATTTAAAAAAAAAAGAAAGTAACTGAGGAGTGAAATCTAGGAATGTTATATTTACAGATACTAAAAATACTATTGATTTGAAAATACTTTTGAAAAAATACTATTGAAATAGTATACTTATTTGAAAACATACTATTGATTTGGAAAAAGATTAATCACAAAAGAGATGCTAAGAAATATAAACAATGAAGGTAGAATAAACTACTCTTCTCTTTGTCTCACAAGAACAAGGCAGTCAAAACTGAAAGAAACCTAACTGCAGTCTTATGAAAGGTACAACACAGAAACAGACTTCAAGAAGAACTGCCATTAAACACGTGACTTGGAAGATTTAAAAGGGATTACAATTTGTATGAATTACAGGAATGTTCCGTTATCATAGTGTCAATTAAGAAAGGAAGATTTAGAATGGATTTAAAAACTGGATCTAAATGCTGGTTACTTTGTAGTTAAAGACAATTGCTAATTATTGGGCATCAGAGGAAAAAATGCAGATTGCCCTAATTATTATGTTGAATGCTCTGTTACAGCATCTGTAGCTGGCATCTCCTAGGAACTGGATACTGTGCTTGATAGTCTTCAGCATGGCAATTCTCTCTATTCCAGCTGAATTGGAAAGGAAAAAAAAAAAAAAAGGGAAAAGGAGGATGAGGGGGAAAGGAATGCCTATGCATGTAGTATGAGCAAAATTCTGCATCTTCGGTATGAAAAATATCCAGGGGCTGCATTAGATTACATTATTCATATGTCAGTTACTGCTTATATTGATCTTAAAACATATTCTTCAATTAATAAGTGGTCCTACTGATTTCACTTAACAACAACAAATGATTATGTGAATGAATGCCTGCAGCATCAAGAAATGGGCTGAAAACAAATGTTTGAATTCATCCTTAACTACTCTATACAAATATTGTGCTATGGAAACTGAAAATACTTTGGATCTTTCTGTGTCTTAATGATCATTAAGTCTGTGTTAATAAGAATAAACTAATGAAGTGTAAATTGAAAGCACTCTGTAACACTGAGTATTAAGTACTCATTTTCTATTATCAAATCAATAGGAACTAGCTTATGACAATAACAGTAAAAACACTAAAACTTCATAAACTTTCTTGTATTAAATCACACATTTTGTAGATCATACAAAGAGAACCTTATCAAGCCATACTATTTCTAGGTTGATTTAACTGCTCTGTCAAAAGCTTATAAAATTACTCAAAGCTTATAAAATTATACTTAGAGTCCTAAGTATACCAGAAACAGTTGGAAATGTGCAGCAATGATGCATGTCCCATGTAAATCACTGTTGAAACAGGAATACACAAAATTTGTTTTTTCTCACAATGTCACCTCTCTGTCACTGCTATACTGCTCAGACTCTTCTTTCATCCCTCAGCAGGAACTGGGGTTGAAACTAAGAAAACATGGAGAAAAGGGATTAAGTGGATGTGTGGCACTGGCGCTGAAATACATTGTATGACCCCAGTGTATCTGTTATAACAGGGCTAAACCAAAAGCCCGTGCAAGTCAGTGAGAAATGCAAAAAACTCCAATCCAACCTCCATGAAAATCATTTCTTCAAGTATTAGGCTACCTATGTTGACACCACAGTTAGGAAAATGACAGAAATTTATTTAACAGGATAGCTGTAGCATTTATTAAGTTGTTATGCAGTCTTACAGCTCCTACAAAGAGTAGAGACAAAACTTGCTAAGACTGCAGAAATTCTGCACAATCACCTGTCCCCAAAGCCAAGAGGTGCTTGCAAGGGACTTTTACAGATGGAACGAGAAAGTGAATCGATTCCTGAATATGAGCTGTATTAAAAATCATACTGGAATTTATTTGACAATGGTTAAAATTATGCAGGTGACTTGTTTTTTTATCTGCTACACGGACTGAAGCAACGCAACCTGACCAGGAAATTGTCTGGCATGCTCACTGAATGAACAATTTTACTGCATGTTTCACAACTACAACGAAATTAAATAATCTGTAGAAGAAACAAGCTGGGATCAGCCAGAAGGGACATCAAGGACAATATTCATAGTACATTGTCATTACAAGAAACACTTTGAATATGCCAATAGTTTTTGTGTAAAAGAAAAAAAAAAAAAAAGCAAGAAATTTGGGCATACATATGGACTTTTCAAGTCAGTGAGAAAATAAAACCTTTGGAAAAATACCAGAGTACATTTTAGATTCATCAGCATGTTTGGGCTAATATGAAGCCCAGGGAAATTGCCAAGATGATTCTATAACTGTCTCATTTGGAAGGCAATTTTATTGTTTGGATTCCCGGAAGGTCCAAAATGAAATAAATCTCGCATGGAGCTTGCATTTTCTGTAGTTTGGAAGCTGGTTTATCACAGACAACTCCAGAAAATGAGATTGCAAGAATAATTCAAAGTGTATGGTCAGAAAATCTTTCTTCCCTTACACGATTTCATGGTGGATACAGTATTGTAAATCTCTGCACTGTGAAGCAGCAGTGACTTCTTAACCTGGTGGAGAGGGATTCAGTTGCACGGGCAAATCACTGTGTCTGGAGGCTTACCACACCTGTTAACTTCATCCCAAAACAGAAAATAGCTGAAATTTTTGAAACAGTCAGGTAAGGGCACAAGGATATAATCACAGTCTTATGAAACAAAGATTTAAAATTTTTTATTTTTTTTTTTTTTTAGATTATGCAATGGTTGGATTTTGTGGTGTCAATCTATCATCTTTTATGTTTACAATCACAACCAGAGGCAAAACTTGCAAATTTTCAGTCCTCTGGAATTGTATCCAAAGTTAACTCTAATGAGTGATGAACTCCCTGGAGTGTAAATAGAGAAAAGAGCAATAGATTCTCTGTGTCAAGGGTGATTCAGAGATTTCAAGAGATTTCATTAAAGAGAGAAGCATCAAAATCTCCTTCTCTCTTTTTTTTTTTTTTTTTTTTCTTTTTCTTCCCAAACTTAGAATAACAGCTTAGTCTGCTCTATTACCTCGTAGAAGCATTTCCTTAACATCAAAGTTGCTGAAACCTATCTGGAATGTGAAGTACAACAGAAAGGGACATATTTACTAAAATAGATACTACTTATCTTGATCTTATAGATTAACATAATGAATAGAACCTGCACCTAGTATTTGATACTGATCCATGGGAAGAGTATGTTAGGACATCTCTGGTTCACAGTATGCATTGGAGAATGTAACAGTCACATGGCCTACTATTAAAATACATTTTCAAATTATGAAAGATTCTTGAAAGTAGCTGCTTTTGTTTTGTTTTTTAAGGTAGTAGTGTTGAAAATAAGAAAAAATAATGAATTTTCCAAAGATTTAAGGGCCTGGAATAATATGTTATTAAAAGAACTGGATCTTCCATAACTCTTCAGAAAATTGTGGTCACTATCTTTTGGGTCCTGGCAGTAAATTCCAATCTAGTATTGTTGATAGTTCAAGAAGCATTTTTTCTGCTACAACAGTTATTCATTCTAAGAGGCCTGTGATGCTGTGTGAGCTCAGCCGGTTCAGAAACATCAGCAAGCATTAAAACTGTTGTTACATGTTCCTGAACAGATTACACATGACATTGGAACATGGTTCACATCTCAAGTTTCAACTATTTGTCATAATAAATGACATTAAACATCAGCTCCTTACAAGATTCCCAGAAGTAGGTTAATAGAAAGGTTTGATCTGACACTCAAGGAAATGATTATGGTATAACCTTAAATAAATTGAGCCTACAACACACAATTATACTTTTAAAAATCAATTATAGAATTGCAACCCAGAATATTACAAATCAGACACTAATACTACTGCTTATAGAATGCTTGGTCTTTGTTAGAGGCTGAGGGACGGACAAACTCTCACAAATGAGGAGTTTGCAAGTCATTCTTCTTGATGTTGATTTTACAGGGGGGAGGTAATGAAAAATCAGCATGAGTAGCCATGCTGAACTGCACATTTACCTAGGAACAAGTATCTTAGGGTGTATTTTCATATTTCCCCTAATGTAGCGTAATTGAGGGCTGGTTCCAAATAAAAGTTCAGCTAACTTATTCCTAACCTTGCTCTCCCACTGTTTTTTTTGCCCTTGTTCTAAATAATGATCATGCAGTCAACAAGGGGAGTTGGTTCAGCTAATAGATCTGACAGAAATCCACGGGTAAAATAAACACTTTTCTAACAGATCAGCAAACTGAACTGACTCACTTTAAAGGCACATCATCACTAGACTAAGTGCGGAAGGTACGAATCCACAACTGAAGCATGATGATGTCTGTTCAGTATTATGCTCAATCAAAAGTAATGGTAAACCACACTTTTAATTTGAGAATATGGAAAAATTATAATGAAATTCTGCGTTGATTACACCTAGTAATATGCCTTGTAGCGATTGCACTAAAATAGCACATAAAAATATGTGAGCCAGCTTTCATGCACTAATTCTGGTAGAGGTTCTATAATCAGGATGTCTGATGAAAAAGCCAACCATCTAGACGCAAAGGAAAAATGATGACAGTCCCCCAAGACTGTTTGTAGTTCTAAGGAGATACAGCTAATACTGCTGCTTCTGAAAAACTACTCTAACAGTGACAAGATATAATCCAAAATGGCAGTCACATATATTTCAGTGGTAACATGCTGTATAATATTGCCTAATGTTTTGCTAGAAATCCATTTTCAATGTGGGTAAATCCTATTCAGTTAATAGGGAATATTGTGAGGTACAGGAATCAGATAATAACCCTTCACATAATGTGTAAATATGCTACAGGACTTCTCTGTTGTCTGTTAAAACCACAATAAGCTGTTCTAGAACAACAGCACAAACAGGTAACTAGGCCTTGTATATTTATACAGAGTCAAGAGACATGTTTAAGTTAGAATCTAGCTATGTGCTAGATTTGCTTTGCAAGCTCTTTGGCTTTCTTACATTTAAAACTCCACACAGAAACCAAAACACTTCAATTTTTTCACACTGCACTGCACCCTCTAGATATTTCTCTAATGTTTATCCGCTAGAAAGAGAGCAAAGCCACCAACGCTGCTCCTGAGGATGGATCGGGAAATAAAACTCAGTTTTAGCACACATTACTAGGAAAACCAGGAGCCTCTCTCATTGCCTGACCCACTGATTCTCACCCTTTCAAAAGCTCATTGCCATACAAGGTGCTATTGCACCATGTACAAGCTGAGCTTCCAAAGATTTTGCCACTGACTCAGGTTGTAAGAAGAGCTTGGTTACAGTGATGACAATACAGCATTTTTCATCACGAATTAGAATGACAGGGTTACAGGAATTACAAAATACTTAGAAAGCCAAAGTATTTGGACTGTTTCAAAAACAAAATAAAATGCTTAAGAAACACTTACATGTGTGAAAATGGATATTAGTCTATGAGTTGTTCTGTTTTTCACTTTGTACTGAAGAAAAAGTATCTTCACACATCTCCGAGTTTCATCTCCCCCATTAGATCGCTATGTTTACTGATTGTTCTCATGACAATCCTAGTTTGCTGCACTGATAAAGCAGTCTCACATAGCAAAAACAAAACAAAACAAAACAAAAACACCTTATCTCCGTCTAGCCCCTCTCAACTCCTCCTGTTGGCAGCAAAGTCTACCTGCACATGGATGTCTCAAAGAAAGGCTCCACAGCAGAAATCAATACTGTATTACCCAGGGCTCTAATGATGTCAGCTTAATAACTATTTATGCCAGAATCATGTTTGATGTAACCTTCCCATTTCATTTGATGATGAGATGCAAAAAAATATAAAATCATAGTGATTGTGTATGGAAGTTAGAATTTAAAAACATTTTAAATCACCAATATTTCTGTCGACCACATATAAGCATTTTATATTTGGGAAGAGCAGAATTAGTCTGACCTTGAGTTTTATAATTTAAAAAGAAAGCATACTGTAACTTTTACACATGTTGTTTCTGGCCTCTTGATTTTGTCCAACAGCATTAGGCATGAAAAAACTAACTTTAAGTTTCCAAAGACAGTCTGTAAAATGCACTTGCAGAGGCTGCTCCATTTTCTAGATGGTCTTAGTTTGGTCAGGTGAAAAAGCCAAATCCATGAATGGTTTCTAGTGGTCAAATGGTTTCCAGGATAGAAGCCAAGACAGATTCTGCAGGAAACTGCTCTGGGAAGAAACATGTCTTTTCTAAAGTAATGAACTTGTATTTCTAAAGTAATCCACTTGTTTTGAAACTTATTGAATGAACTATAGTCAAAGACAATCTAACAAGATACTTGACTAGCAAATTCCTAGGAAAATACAAATATGCTAAATGACCTGCAATTAAATACAAAATAATTAATTTTCAGTTGATAGACTAATTAGTTGAATCTATAAAGTGAAATATAATTGTTCGATCATGGTTCTTTAATGCATTCATTTTTAACTATTATATTAACATTTAATGACTGTAGCTTCAAACACAGAATCTTCCCTATTAAAAAGATCATAGCAGCTTATTTTAAGCGGAACATTTCACTGATTTAAACGTTCTAGAATGAATGGGACAAAATAAGCTCTGTATGTTTAAGAAACTTGAAATGCTGACATTATTTCTGAAGGAACCTGGGACTTAGAATTCCTGTATGCATTGTATTTCCCTCTGGCTTTAATTGTAATTGAAATGGTAAGCAAGAAATCCCTCAGTTCAGGACTGAATGATTTACTTATACCGATCTGCAGCTACTGCTACATCCTATAGAAGTAGCAAGAGATACATCAGTTTTGCTGTCTGAGAACAGCAGAGAACAATTTTAGTCTTTAAGTTCGAGTTTTGTTGTTGTTTTTTTTATTACTTTTCTCTGAAAACAAACTCAAAAGGGTAAAAGAATACAGCTAATTTCCAAAATACAGTAACATAAAGTGCTTTTTTCATTTATTTCCTTTGTTTCTTCTTCCCACACTGCTCACCTAGGAATCACTTGTTATGATATTATATTGACAAAGAAAATCCACACTTCTGTCATTCCCAAACAACTCTGTGCTAATGCAGGATAAGGCATTATTTCCAGACTGGCAGATGCTCATCAAGTGAGCAGTCAGGTTCTGCTCTTCCACTCATTATAGTGACCTGGGAAGAGTGCACAATGCTTCCTTCCAGTCCAAATGTCAATATTTCCTTTCCACAGCATTGACTTTCTGGCTGCTGGATACACATATTTTCTCATGTTAAAAAAAGAGTACAAAGAGTACAAAGGAGAACTGCAGTGCACAGGCAGAAGGCTAAGTCCTTTTTTATATCTAGCCTGTTCACTGTTTTTACCAACCAGTGAAACTGATTTTTATTATCACATTATCTAAAAATACTTTGTCATTGCAGCATTTAGCTGAACTAGACTAACAAACAATCATAGATTAGTCTAGGACACCATGCACTGATACAAAAAGACATAACATCCAGATCTCAGTAAAACCAAGATACTGGCAAAGTAATATCATATAGTTGACATAGGCATACCTATGATTAGACTTCTGTAAACACGACCAGATTCTGATGTACTAACATTTATGGCAACTTCTCATTTTCTACTCCTTGTAACTCACTGATGCATAGAACACGCTTTTTAAGACTTCAGTTACAAAATCAGTTGTTCCTTCCAATGCACCTCAAATGTTTGTCCTCATAAAGCACAGATAAGGGTCATGGGAAAGGAAATGCCTCCCATGAAACCAGTGAAACCTGTGAAGAGCTGAAAGTAGCATTAACTAAAACAGAGATGCAATATAATGGGATAGTTTAAACTCTGAGTTTAAACTCTGGTGTATGTCTCATTTCAAGGAATTACTGTAACCACCAGTTTTACCCTGAAGTTTGCCATCAATGATCAAAACCATCACAGTGATATCCTACAGTGTATCATACACCATTCTCTAGACCATCTGTAGTTAGAAAAGTGCAATTAACTTTCACATCATTGATGATAAAAAGATGCCTAATTTCTACTAAATCCAGTAGTATTGGGAGCCTGTGTTCATATTTCCTGGAAAGTTATTAGAAATATATTGAAAATTCTATTTCAGCTGGCTCTTATGCTTATTAACACTGTAGTTCTTATTAAGAAACACTTCGTATCTATGATAACACTATAAATAAATTTGATGACCACTTACTTGTCAGGTACTCAAGACTCTCTTAGTTCTGCACATTGCATCATTTTTTCTCTCAGAACATTCACGTGGGAAAATAAGTTAAACTTGCAGGTAAAACCTGCTGCCAATTTAGTCACTCTCCATGAAGGATGAAAGAGTCTTGTGTAAGCTATAGCAGGCCAACAGCTTGTCAAAATAGCAGTTGAAACAGTAGGTTCCAAGTCATTAAATCTGAGGTTATGTTACACTCCAGAGATTCCTGAAATAGCAGAACAGCATGCATTACAGTATAGGCAAAATAAGACAGATGTTGCATTGACCTCTTCTTATTGGAATCTAGTCCAATACACTAAAGCTACCTTAAAGAATTCTCTGAAGTTGTACTGTGGACTCCCGAATAAAAATTACTCTCCAGCAAAACTAAATCATTCCTAATTATCCTAAAGAAGAAGAATAAAAATGCTTTGATATTCAAATTCAACATTTCTTAAATTATCTGGGAGAACTTAAGAGACAGAGCTTCAATTTTGAGAGAACTCAAGTAACATCAGACAAGTGTGCATAAGCATAATTAATATAGTTTGAAATGCATAGTGTCTGCAAGTATTAGAAGTCAAGGTGGCCAGTATTCACTACTGTCCCCTCATCGACCAAGCTAGTCAGTCATTTCATCATAGAAAGTTTTCAGGTCTAAGCATGACTTCCGCTTTGTGAATCCATGCTGACTACTGCCAATCACCTTCTCATCCTTTGTGTGCTTGGAATAGTTTCCAGATTCTAAAATACACATCTTTGATATTCTCCATAAAGTACAGCACTGAAGAAAACATTCAAGTTCCCTTCAGGAAATAAAGGTGGAAACGAATTCTGAGTTGAAAAAAATCACATCATTAGTCAGTCTCTTCTAAACTACAATCTTCAGTCACAGAAGCTTTAAGAAAAAAAGGCTAATATAGACACTCACTCTGACAGAAGATGTCTGGGGGAATGGATATAGAAAGGATCAGGACTTAATAAGATCCAGGAGTAAGTAACTGAGTAACTCTGCAAAGATAGAAATACTATCTCCCTTTTTCCATTACTACTGGAATTGTCTTTTGTTTAATGAAATTAGAATGGACCTCTGAACTCACTCTAAAGATATGAAATACTGACAGTTTACATCATCATGACTTTATTATTATTATTATTATTTACACCTGGGCACAAATTTGGGGGCATGTCTGAACTTCTATTTCTTTTTGTAGACATCTAAGTGAAGATAGAAAGCTCAGGTATCAATACAAATTTCTGAAAGCTGATAATCATTTTGTCATAATGAGAATTAACTGTACTTTTCCTAAACTTATATATATATATATATATATGTATGTATTTTAAGGAATTCAGTTCATTTTCAGCTTTCTAGCTTTCTCTTTTTTGTGTGTGTGTGGAATATAATATTTCTTTCAGTTTTGTATGGAGGACCACAGCTGTGATGATACACTTAAGCAGCGTGAAGAAACCATTGTTTTTGGCAAAACTGATCAGAACATCCAAGGACAATTAAACATCTGGTTTTACCACTTACCTTAATTATTACTTTGTAAAGACTCTAACGATTTACTGATACTCTTGGGAGTCTTCAAATCTTGACTTCATCTGTGCACACACAGTATTATCACTTCACCTAGTGTAGCAGAAGATACATAAATGCTGGAAAGCTTTCCCTGGTGGTCAAACTATCAATGGTCATAAATTAACTGAGGTAATTTTAGTGTACTGAAGCCAGTAAGGCTGTTTTTACCCTTAAAGTTGTATAGTCTCTTGTTTTACCATATAGGAGATTTCACTTCTGTAATAAATAGGAGGAAAAATAATTGGATTTTACAAGTTCTCTGATAAGACCCAAACCAAGATAAATTTACACAAACAGTAAGGGAGTCAGCATTTACTCAGGAGCTTTCTGTCATTCACACTGTCATTGATGTTTCATCTGTCTTTCTGAACAGGGTATTTTTAAGGCACCTATCATCACAGGTATACCATCTCCTATAACCCATCTGTGGTACCTGGTCTGCAATGGTGGTTCATCATTAACCTTAATTAAGCACATTTTATGTACCTCTCAGGGATGTCACCAGTGGTGGATTGTAGTGGTTATGCTGATCACTTGCATACACAATGCACACACATTCCCTCGCGGGATTTACAAGGCATTTGGAAAGCTTTTAAAAAATAGATGATACGGTAGTGTTAGGACCTCCACAGCACCCCTTTCTTCCAACTGCTTTGGTTTTAACTTTCCATGCTTTTTTTTCCTTCCATTTTTCTTGTCTCTCTCAATTTCTGTATAGCAATAAATTAAAAATCCCACTAGGAATTTCTGTATATTACATAATCAAGCAAACTGTGGCACTTCTGTGATGGCTCTGCATAGTATTCACTGCAAAGAATTGCAATCCACTAGCAAAATTTCAGCCAATTCTAAGAAAGAACTACATATTAGGGCCCTCAAACACAAGTATAACTGGAAAATATGAACTATTTTAAAAATGGGCTATTTATAACTTAAATGCAAATGGAAAGTATACAGTAAAAATTGATAAAACAATGTCTTTTGATTTTTTATAGAGTCCTTGAAAGATTTCCTACAAAGTAAATTAGAAGTCATAAAAGCTTATGATTTTAATTAGGATAAGATTTAATAAATTGATTTGAACAGATTATGTTTTGCCTATTTCAGAATATTTAGGACAACCATGCCCCTTTTAAAAGATTAAGCATGGGAAAAGGTAATGGCGTAATGACAAACCTAAAGAAAAAAAAAAAAAAAAAAAAACTGAAGTGAAACCCAAATATGCTGTAAGCAATTCACATGAGAGGAAAATGTGTATATGTACACATCTACAGGGGTGCTCATGAAAAGATCAAAAACCACTAGAAATCAATCATCGCACGAAAAATAAGGTAACCAATAAAACATCCACATTGCAGTTCCGTCTTTCGGCAGTTATCAGTAAAGCAGAGACCTGCATAGATTGCATAGATTACCACAAAGCAGAAACTCTCAGGTACTCAAAGAAACATATGTGCTGCATTCTTGGTGGTTGAAATAAAGAGGTGCTGAAGTAAATATTTGCATAGCAAAATATTGGATACTGTTAAGATGATAAGAACTAAGTGCTTCTAAGTAAGATACCAACCAAGCAATCACTGTTAGGAGGGTTGAGATAGCAATATAAAAGTATTTTAAACATCCAGCAAGGGCCATCAAGCTATTATATGTTATACCTCCAGATAAGAAGTGCATGGGACAAAAACTCCGTATCTACAATTAAATGAAATTGGTCACGTTCTTTTCTTTGGCTTATCCTTTACATTAAACTCCGTTACAGTTCAAAGCATGGTGATCACATCCAAACTGCCTGCTGGGAATGGTTCCCTGTAAATGCTAACCTTTGAATCATAGCGGTGTATTGTCTGGGAGAGAGCTTGTGAGTCTGAACTGAAAAGGTGCCAGGCAGCCTCCCAACGCGGCAATGGCGTAGGTGGATGAGAGCCACTATAAATTCTTAAGTTAAATGTTTAACTCTGCTCTCTGCTGCAGTATTATGCTAATCCAAGAATTTGTTAAAACATGAGAATTTTGCATGGCCTCTTAAAAAAAAAAAATCTTGAAAGAAATAGCAAGATTTGCAAACCTATCTAAACCTGTCATCTTCAACACCTTCTCTGTATGTTTGCTGTACTGGCATGGAGGATGAGAGATCACTGATGCAGGCAGTATGTCTGCCAGTATTACGCACATAGTGAGCTCAGCCTATTTCACAGCAATAGCAGCTCAACATGGATAAATTAGAGCATCCAGGCTGAAATTCTTAGTCCACCCTGATTCTCAACAGACTTTTCCTTTTTTATTTAATAAAATAAAAAACACATATATTTTTCCAGTTCCTCTGAGAAGTATCAGGGGCTTTGTCCCTTTAAGAAAACTTCAGTATCAGTAGCTGAAAAATGTTCTAATTCTCAAGGCTATTTTTATGATACACAACATACATCTACAAATAGCCTTATGTCTGAATTAATTTTCCCAGGATTCCAGAATACCCCTGTAAAACTAGCACAAAAACATCTACTCTAGCAGAAGGGAAGGAAATAAATTAATACAAATCTGTCCGTCTGCATTTGGGATCTGTTGTCTGCGATACCTTATTTTAAAAACAAACTATAAACCAGTCATACTGTTGATTCTGGTCATCAATTATATGGTCCAATATTAATATTGATTATTTTGATCTTCAAAGGCAAACATAAGCAGAGCTATTCTTTCCAACTATTACAGTGCTTTTTCATTAAAAACTGTGGAAAAATTGGATTACAACTTTTTTTTTTTTTTCAAATCTTTTAGGTTTCTTTGATTTTTTATATTTTTTTTGTTAGCAGGCTTGTTATTTTCTATGCAGAACAATATACAACGATCAATCCTACCACATTAAGAGGAAGGACCTGAGGTGGAATGAAAGAAATAATACAAGCTGAACTGACAAGAGAGGAAAAAAAAAAAAAAAAAAGAATCCATAACAATTATAACCATGTGAAAACCTATAAGTCATTGTTCAAGATCTCTCCATTAGCACTGAACAAACACTGGCATCTGATTTCACAATACTTTCATGTTTAAGCATTTCTGCATTTTATGTTTTCATCCTCTCCAACATACTGTTTCAGTTGTGAGTTTGCAGTGTGTGTATTTGTAGGTTAGAAGTGCAATATATCTGCTGAAAATACAGCAGCCTGATCAATTGCATTGTGTAAAAAAATCATCATAAAACTTGATGATTCTAGCAAACCCTAAGGAGACACCAAGACTCACCCAAAAGTGATGGAAGACATTGAACATAAGAACAACAACATAAAATGCAGGTGAAAGACTGGATTGAATTCTGTCAAAGCTGGATGTGAAAGCTTTTGCTCTTGCTAGATGTTTGCAAACATTTTGTGCCTTGCTTTTTGCTATTGCCATTTCAAGTTCAAAGCTAGAAAAGGTCACATGATATTTTGCAATGTAACAGCCTTTAATAAAACAAACAAACAAACAACAACAACAAAAACCTTCAGTCTTGCCTTCTCCTTTGCACTTATCACTCTTAAGCAGAAGAATACCAGTAACATAGTTAAACCCCCAGATGTCTCCAACTAAAAATCTCCTCTGGAAGCCCTAGAGCTTTGTCTGAAGCCTTGCTATTTCTGTTGAACTGCCTTATGCAGGCGCCCTGAAGCCAGAAGAAGAGCCAGAATGACCAAAGTATTCATATTTGGCCTAGACGCAAATCTATACTGCTACTTTGAATGATTGCACTGATGAACATGGAGCTACAGACTCTTATTTAAATAACTATGATGAAACTAATTTCAAGAAATTTTGATTATTTTAATATGTGGTTGCGTTTTTAGTTTTTATTTTGATGTAAAGCATACTGCTACCTTTAAAGAACAACCAAGCAATTTTAATTTGTCCTCTTAATTTCTGTTTGTGGTCTGTAAAACTTGAGTTTTCTAATCAGATGATGTGAAAACTTAACACAATTTCCATAATATTCACTTGTTTTTTAAAGTGTTTGCAGCATCCTGGTATCGACTGTTAAACATGAATTTCTGCTTTCTCTTTCTTACCCTTTTCTACTTCTCCAAAACTAAGGTTTTCCTTATTTTAACTAGAGTTGAAATTGGTCCTCCTCTTCATGGCTTACCAAATCAAAAACCCTTCACCTCACAAACACAAATCTACCAATTCAAGACCCTGATGCACACAGAATCTTCATCAGCTGATGCTAGCAGAGTTCTTAGAATTGTATTCTTTAGCTGGCTACTGATGCCAAGCCAACAAAAGAAGGGGATGATTTTTATTTATCTCAGCCTATATCTTTAATATTTGAATAGTAGAAGCAACAAGACCTACAGAGCCCCAGAGTATAAACAAAGATAAAAAAGAAAAAGAAAATTGCAAGATATTTTCCTAGTAACGTTAGTACCAACAGTATTAAGCCAATATTGAGCAACTTAGACAGACCTTTCTGTTGCTGTTCCCTGACATTTGTATTGAGTGTTACTTGCCACCCGTTGATACAGGTAAGTAACTACTAAACCCCAGGATGAGGAAGAAGCTCTTCCCTCCACCTCAATTGGAATACTCTTGGCCAGCACAGGTGTTCCTGCTCTTAAAGTAAGAATGTCGATAAAACACTTCATAAACTTCTGTCAATTTCCAAAACAACAGTCTGTATTCTTCCAGAGCATTTATCAAAGTACACGTATTTACATAACTTGTCATGGAAATTATCTTTTGATAAAAAGCAGAAACATAGGAAAACTGATTTCATAACCTGAGGTAAGTTCTATTTTATTTTTATATTTGTATTGACAAAATCCTTATTATTTCTATGCATCTATGTATATAAAATATTATATATATATATATTTATAGGTGGGGTGTTCTTTAGCATTTGTACCAGCCAGAGACAGACATCTTGCTAGACCATTTATTAGTTGACTGGCTTGGAGAGAAGCATCAGCGCAAATGTGTGGCTTTAAAACATTGTCATGAAACAGAACAGAAATATCTTTGCTATCCAGAACTGTATCAGGAAATGTTTGTTACACATGACAGACTCATTGTGCTGTTATCAACAATATAAGACTGAGTTTCCCTAAATTAGAGGGGCTTTTAGTGTAAACATGACTACTAGCCATTTCTAAAATAGCTATCGCTTATTGCCATTTTACAAAACAGTAGCTATAGAGCACTTTGTCAGCTTGGGAGTTTAATAGAGATTGCATATTAGCTTTGCCTTTAAGTCCATGAAAAAAGCCTTCTGGTTAGTCACATTGTTTCAGTGGAATGAATTATCTGCAGAGAAACACATCAGAATTATTTTTCTAAATTTCATTTTAACAAAAATAAGCATCATTAATTGTTCAAAATGACTCGCAAAAGAAAGCTCAACATATTAGTAGCGAAGATAAGGTTGTCTGTGTTATGTTGTCTACCATACAACATGACATGAATAACTACTATTAGAATAATGAAAATTGCAATTAGGGTGAGATACAATAACTATATAGTGATTCCTATCTCCACTTCCCTTAGCTTCATTTACTTTTTAGAATATTAGAAAAGACAAGCCAGGAAGAGGAGGAAATGAACCTAAGGTAAACAAGAGTGATTTATTTCAAGAATAGGAAACTGGTGATTGACACAAAGGAGGATATATTGCTTCACTCTATCTTGTTACGGAAGATTACTGCAAAGACAGAAGATTCCTGAAGAGGGAACAATCTACACTGTCATTCACTTCTGCTTAAATCACAGAAATGTCTTGAAGGCTTGCAACTGCAAATAAATTAGAATCATTAAGAGTTGTTGAAAGGGAAACAAGAACTTGTCTTCTTGCTAATACATGCGGCACACAAAAACAGGAATGCACATAGGTGAACGTACAGAAAAGTAGAAGGGATAGATTTTGCACTGAGTCTTTTAAATTAGTGTTGGTAAATTCTTTTTACAGAACGCTGGCAACTTACAGTACTAAATGAGGAAGACTATTAAAATGTTGTAGTTTGCAGCCATGTGACTGAAGAAATGCAATCCCTTAGAAGGCCTGTT
Organism: Oxyura jamaicensis; assembly: GCF_011077185.1. NCBI lineage: Eukaryota > Metazoa > Chordata > Aves > Anseriformes > Anatidae > Oxyura > Oxyura jamaicensis. The sequence goes on along the minus strand of NC_048900.1, from coordinate 3,881,587 downwards.
TTGGTTTTCTAAAAGCAAACAGAAACACTGTTCTGCTCTCTGCTTGAAAGGGGAATTCCAGAGCTGCACTTCTCACCCCGTGTCCTAATTAGATTCTGGCACAGTCATTCACAATCAGTACATATAGTTTATATACCCCAGGTTCAGAGGGTTTGATAACTAGTTCTTTTGAGTATGAAAGTTGTTAACAATGCCAATATTCAGTAGTTTTGATCAGAATACAATATAAGTGAACACCACAGCAGCATATGCTGGTCATCCCAAATCATCAAAAAATAAATAAAAAAAAAAGTATACCATGCATCACATCAAATAATACTCCTGAAGAGGACTGGATTTTTAGATTAGAATTAAAGTGTTACTAATATGTGCAAATTCTTGTCGAGGGCAGTCGGTATATGCAGTTCCTTCAAGTGACCAAACCTAGATCCTTACTTTTACTGGCATTATCAAAATATAACTCTCTAATATATATGCTTTTTGCTTTCTGAAGTACACTTATTATATGACAACATTGTGAATTCTGCCATATTTCTGAGAAATTCATGTTTTGTCTCATGCACAGAACCTGCATGTTGAAGAAGCAATCACATACTGAGGAAAGCAGCTGGGTTTTTTCCCCTCAAGTAGCAATCCTCTACTGTCACTCATAGAGTAAGAGCTGTTCTGTTTTCCTTTGCAGTCTTTAAGCAGACAAGAGCATATGGTTTATAATCTCCAATCTTCTGGTGAATGTTATTTCTCAGTTTGAAAACAAAGCGCAAGTAATAGCAAATAAAGCTCTGCTGAATGATCTAATTTTAAGCATTTGGGTTTAAGGGTTTTTGTATGAGATACTGTGAGAACCAAAAGCAGCTGTCTAGAATAGTCCAATTAAAAATCTCTTTGATATGAAAGATCCTCCACAATGTTACAGAATTAAAACAAATGGAAGCGCAGTAGCTTTGATTCTGTAGAATATATTGATGAGTTGTTTCAATACTGCCAGGATGACAGTAAGTATCTAATTAGATAGGTACTCTGACAGTTTCATTTGTACTCACGTACAAACTTTGAATGACATAAAGAGAATCATCTTCGTTGTGGAATAAATTGTCTGAAATTTATTATTGACTTCAGACAGGTATCAGAAGAATGTCATGCTGAAAAATGTGCTGCCCCTTAACTTTAATTTCTGTGTTACCCCACTAAGTAGTAAAGCTCCAGAAGGAAGTTTTATAAGGATAAAAATATATAATCAAAATACAACAGTAAACATATGTAACAAGAGATATATGCAGTCCTTATACCAATCCATAAGCAAACACTGAGGTGCAAATAAGTGGGTTATGAATCTGAAGAGTAATAAAATTGTAAGTAATTATGACATTTCTAGTAATTTACCATTCATTAAAAGGAGACCAGCTAAAAGAGGCTTCCCTAGGAGGAAATATTTGGGAAGAAATTCTTTACAATTCAAGGTTCAAATTCATGCCTGCAACAGACTGGTTTGAGTTGATTTGTACAAGGCATGATCAAAGTCCTTAAGGAAATAAAAAAGTGTAATATTGAGTAAAGGTGTTACTAGGTTAATTTTTATAGCTGACATTACAGCTGTATCAATGCAAGCTTTAGAAAAATTTCATCAGTGAAAGGCACCCTGCAGATAACTATTTCCAGTATGGCAAGAGTTGTGAAATCTCTAAACACCTCCTGACGCAGTATGCCAAATGGAACATAAAAGCGATGATGTACAAACGCACAGCCAGCATAAACAATATTCTTGCACTAGAATTAGCATTAAGCAAATACAAAAAGTTCAGGTAGTTCATGTTACTGAGGGATTGTAGTCTTGGTAATAATACAGTAGGTTATTTTAATTGCTACAGTTCAGCATATATTTCTCACAGTTCAAGGTCCCTTTAGCCCTCAACCAGCTATCCCGACACACTTCCACACAGCTATTGAGTAAAGAAGTGCAGGAGAGAGGGGCGTTTTTTACTGATGATACCTATTATTTTGGATGCGAGGTTACACACAGATTATTTTCCACTTCAATGTATTATGCATCTGGAATTATGCAGACGGGAAACACCAATCAAAATCATTTCAGTCTGTTTTTTGTAAATGAAAATCATCTCTGTTAGGAACAGCATTAACTCTACTGACATTAGCTACTGGTGGACCATTTTATATTAGGGCAATACATTTGAGCTTTCTGTTATGCAAAATAATTCAGATATAAAATGATGACTGACATTCTCATCTGAAATGTGAATTTCCTTGGTTTTGTGCACCCACCCCCCCAGCCCCTTCACCGAGTTTAAATTAAAAAAAAAAAGTGTATGGTATTATTCTCAGAATAAAAAATTTGATACAGTTCAACGTGCACTGCCTTTGCAGAAATCAAGAAAATCACACGCGGAAGTCATGAAATGCGTCGCATTAACACTTCACCTTCTCTCATCTTATTATGGCATAAAAGAAGGAACTTTTAACCAAAAGTGTAATACTGTGATAGGTTGCTTTAGCTGGTTTTAAACAGCTGCACTAAAGGAGTATGGGAAGCAGAGAAGAATGTTGAGCACTGATCTTCCCACCAGCCTTCCTGCCTTAAATAAACACAATATACACAACCCCGTGAGAGAACATATGCTTTTGCAGGAGTAGAATTCTGAGTGAAATCCTTCTGCCAAATAAACATATCCAGAAAACAATATTAGAACATTTTCCCTTCAGGTGAGATTAATAACAGTACTTGTAATGTCAGTCTTTCACAAAACAACGAGAAGAGAATATAAATATGAAGAGAACATTAAAGGATTATTTTTCTTATTAATATCTGTTCTGACTGAAGTAGCCTCATACAAGCAGAATATATAATCAGAATTTCAAAGTAGAATGACAACACTGATTACACAAGGAAAATATTTATAGGTGTGGTTTGGAGTAAATATTGAGCTTCATATTCAATAGAAGTTTGGCTTTGTCATTCATTTTGACAGATATTTGACCACTACTGTAGTTACATAGTTTAGGGAAACCTAATAAGTGTTTTAAAAAATTTACATAATGTGCATTTGTACAGTGTTTAAAACAGTCTGGATGTAGTACTTAGGCAGTACTTCACTATGTTTAAAAAATAATAGAATATCCTCATATATAAACACATATATAAAGATCCTACAAAATTGCTAAAAAATAAAAATATCCCCACGAACAGCAGCATATCATACATCTCCAGCTGGTATATCATTCAGCAGACAAAAATTGTCCCTGCTTAAGAATTTTAATCTTTCCTGTTTTTAGAAATGATTTTCCTAAAATGCTGAAAACTAAGTTAGATTGTAGGACTTGCTAGATACTTAGCTACATGAGCTTGACTCTCTATTTGAACCTTATTTAGCCTACAGAAAATTAACATACCTGCGACTCCAGAAAAGCCTTAAAAATGTAAAATTGTCTGGCAAGAGTGGACTTTCAGTAGCTCAGTAGAATTGGTCTCCTAGAACACAAGAGGCCTGATTGTTAAACAAGTTAAACAAAGCAGAAATAATTTAAGTAATGTTTTACTGTACAGTTTTACAAGATTAATTTCAAACACAATATATTACATAAAACCACAAAACCACAGTGTGAAAATATATATATATATTATATATAATATATATATATATATATATAGTGTGGCACCATTAGCCTGAACATTTGATACTAACAGTAACTGCCATATTATATCACAATTTTTAAATAGACATAAAAGAATAGTGAGGAACCCGAAGAAGAGAACAACAAAAAGCTCAGAAATGTAAGAAATTATGTCTTTCCCATTATGGTATGTTTACCTAATCAAGTGACTCTTGTTTCTCTACTGGGTATTTAAGTGATGGTATGTGACCAGCCAGTTAGTCTAACCCAAGATGTAAGTCAGACACAATTATCTGTGACTCAGCCATCTGCTTTCTTGTGAGGTGTTACAGAGCAACAAAGAAATTCTACAGTCTGAAACAGTAGCTATAGATGTGACAGGCTGAGAAAGATACACCAGAAAACAGCATGAAATCTGTTTCTTTTAATTCAATATACTTCTGCTTTTTTCTACTATGACCTCTTTAGAGATACACATGATGACATTCTTGTTTTGATATTTTTGCTACTCTATAAATAGTAGCAAAAATCAAACAAATCAGCTAAATGATACCTTCTGAGAAAGAACCATCAAGAAAATAAAGAAAAAATCATCCCACTTAAATGTCCTTACTTCACTGGGAAATTGTAGGAGCAGAGTATTCTAAAAAGGTCACTATATTCAATCTTCAATTCTTCTCTCTCTACAACCCCAAATGGACTTACAGCCAAATAACTTTTATCTCCTAAAATTTTGCCTTTAGAAAACTGAACAATTTTAACTGACCTTTTGACTTAGGAAATGAAACAATGCTGAAAATAGTTGTTTAAAGAAAGTAAAAATAATTTTAAAAATACAGCAAAATATTTTCCAGGGTATTGTTGGTGATGGCACTGGCTTGACATTTGTGTGGTTTGATTTTTATATTGTTCTTGTAGATCTATTTATGTTTACTTATCATTAATATCCTTGTTGTTTTAATGAATATTCATGAAGTGGGAGCAATTGTAATGAAGCCAATAGGTATTTACTGTTTACTTTTAGAAGTCAATATCAATAAGAGCCATAGATACATTCAGTCTAGCATGTTGTTTTTAATGAGGGGCAACAGAGGTAGATGAGGAAGGAAGGTACCCTTAGGTAAAAGAGAAGGACATACTGATTGAATTCTCCACATATGACCTTAGCACATATTGGTAGCCACACAGCCTGTCTGCAAGGACAGACCAAGAAATTTTAGATTAGAATTGGAAACTATTTGCCAAAGTTTTTTGGGGGCTACCTTTACCTCATTTGTCTCACAAAATGATGAATAAATGCCGTGGAAAAGAAAGTGCCGATGGCAAAGAGTTCACAACATTTTTGGGAGCATTCATGTTCTAGATCTGGTGCTAACAGTTTTGCATTCCAACAAAGAGAAACATTCCATTAGAACCAACTAGACAAACACACTCTGCTTCAACAAAGCATTCACAAGCAAGCTGTGAGAGCTACAGTAACATCTACACACATCACAAATTTCCAAGTAACTGATAGGTCACAATTTTCAGATATATTCTCAACTGGCTTGTGGGTGCCTTCTTACACCTCACATTTTCATCTCCCAGGTTTCGCATTTTCATCTGCCAGGTTTCAGTGCTATAGTGAGATACAGAGTATTCAGGCAACTGCAAATAACTGAAAATGCCCATATAAACTTTATTATAGGGCTGTTTTTTGTTGTTGTTTATTTGTTGTTGTTGTTCGGTTTTTAATGAAAAATGGGGAGAAAGACTTAACGCAAGCAAAGATTTTGTCTGGGTCTTATTCCATCGTGTGTAATTTTACCTTTTTTTTTAATTTTCTTCAAGTTTGCTGTACCATACACACAGCAACAAAATATCATAGACCTAAGCATTTTATGAACAAGAACTACGAGTATGTAGAGATACATCAAGTACATACTCTAGCCCTTTTCTAAACTGTTCATTTTATTCTGTCTGAAGCAGATTTAAAAGTTGATTTCTTTTCTTTTCAGTCCTGGACATCACCATAATTTAGGACAGATTAAAAGAGACAGCCTAATGAGGAATTCTGCAATGGCTGCTTGCCAAGAAATCAATCAAGTGATCTCTAAAAGTCTATCAGTAACCTCACTAAACTAGCGAGAAATAGAAGCTGTGACTTTCTCAGCCTCATTCCCTACAGATGGCTGATGCACCTATGGGCTAATAGTGAAAAATACTGCCTGAATCCCCCTGACATGCACTGATAGGTCACTGACTAGGGTCAGAGGTACTAAGTAATAAGGTCACAGAGACAAATATGGCTATAGTGCTAATACCCCTTTAAGGATTTATGTTATTTGCAGGAAGCTTGCTATGTAAAATCAAGTGATCTTAAGAAAATGTCAGCTTCACCTTTCAGGCTCCCAGCCTTTACTTGCTGCCAGTTACTGCCATGATGATTCATCCTTATGAGTTGTCACCCCAATAAGTAGTAAACAACTGCTAGTAAGTGCCATGAAACAGCACAGCAAGAGGCAGCTTCAGAAGAGCCTTTGTCTGTGGCACACTCTAGAAGATAAGAAAGCCCAAAGGAAATGATAAGAAAGAATGCTATGTATCTGGAGCATTGTAATTGTGTTCTTTTCATCTGGTTTGCTGAAATCAGGCATATATAATGCTTGCTGTCATATCACTCACATATTTGACATACTACTGTCTGTTCACCTCTTGATCTTTTCCACATGGTCACAGATAAACTTCTCTTTGAAGCAACACATATGATGCTGCACTTACAAGAGGAGTAATAGATTTTTTTAAATCACATTAAGCTTACAAACTAATGAAGAAAGTGTCAAGCAATTAACAAATAACAATGAAATCTCAAAGAGTAACTTTCTGAGTGTAACGCGCCAAATGCCTGCTGTAATTACTGCAGATCTCTGAACTAGATTTTTCAATACCTATCTCAATACCTATTTTTAAATATTTGTTAACCCACCAAATCTTAATCTTCGGGAAGAATTCTCTAACCCCTAGAACCTTCTAATTTTTTCAATATATGAAGTCATACTCAATTAAGATCTAGTGATTTGATTAAAGACTTTGAGATGAAACAGGTTCTTTTCTTTGTGATTATAATGTTCATTCAGGATTACACCCACTCCCATGCTGAGGTCCGGCACACAGCCTATGCTCTGTTTAAGACATTTAAACCCACAGGGCTCTCTTTGCATACATCAGTTTGTTCTCCACATCTTGCAGCTCTAAATCATCAGTGAACAATGTCATCAAGAATCAGAATTAGACACCAAATCATTTGATGGAAGCTTTAATTCATTTTCATAAGCTGTTCCTTTCTTGAATTCATTTTCAAAACCCTGTTCCAAGAGGTATGAAAGGATTATACATGCTCAGAAGCATTTCTAAAATGTTAATTTCCAGAATTAGATACCTTGTTTTTTTTTTTTTCCCTTTAACTGAAAACCTTTGGACCTTTAATATTTTGTTGTATTATGTAAAACAAGTGACCACTGTTTTCATTTAAACACCCACTAACACACTGTAAGACTGCTATATCTACCTTACCTGAAGCCTTACTTTGTCTATGCTAAAGAAGGAAAATGCTGTCAATTTTTCCTCCTCCTAAGTCATAACTTTGAAACCACTTTTTCATCTTCTTTGGGGATTTTTTCCCCAAAATTTGTCTATATTCATCTAAAACTTTGTCATGCACAAATACAGCACTCCAGTCAAGCACTAACCACTGCTGAGATGAGTGGAATAATTACTACTCAGGTGTCAGATCAGTCTTATTTAAGTCATATTAATCACAGTTGAATTGTCATTTCTGCCATCTTTTCATTAACTTGTGACCAATTCTAGCTTCCAGATGCTTCTCTACAGTACTGCTGCCTTCCAGTGTGGCAGCCTACTTGTTGCTATGACCAGTTGTACTACTGTTGCTAACCTCTCGAAGTGTAGATTTTTTTTACTTGTCTGTACTACATTTCCTGTCAGTCATACGTGTTCTCTCTTTTCAGCTCAACTAATCCTGAATTCCCCCTTAGGGAACAATTTCAACGTGAGCATGAGAGATTCCTCTCCTTTGCTCCGTTTCTCTCCATCCCATCACGTCAATTAGGGCATCTCCTAGAACGACATGCCACATAGACGTGAACAGTGCTAGTTAAACCAGACAAGTGAACCGGGACCACTCACTTCATAATTAATTACTGTACTATCATAGTGAGGAAAGAAAGGAAAGCCCTGCTCTGTTTCCTTGGGACAAAGTTCAAATTATCTATCAGTCTCAAGAGGATGGAAAGTTAGGACCTAGCGAAGGTGAGACTTAAACCCTACCAACAAAGACTTGAACATTTAGAAAGTGACCTGCAGATGCACACTGAAGGACTGTGCCTGGTGTGAAGGGCACTATGACTCTCATCTGACCTTGATATATGAGTTTATCTTTTCTGGTAACCAGAATGCAGCTGTAAGAGCAAGACCAGTGAACATATGAAGATCTAGTGTCACAGACTGCTTTAGCACTATAGCATTTTGGTGCTATAAAGAGTTCAGGTCCCCAGAAGCCACAAAGCACTGTGAAGTTTCCCAGTATAGCTAGCATCTCCTGACTGCTCTCAGGGAGAAGTCTCCTACTGGTGATTCAGTACTCCATTTTACTGCCTTAACTCACTTATGGTCTGTCCAAGGAGCTGATACACCTCTCACTGTACCTAAAGGGTGTTAGAACACCCTACATTTCTGAGTGCCCTTTTAGGAATAAGTCTCATCACAAACAGGAAAAGCGGAGACAAAAAGATGGAGGAGCAGAGAAAAGCAGTACGATAATAATATTATAAAGCATGCTAAGCAGTGATCTCTCCTGGCTATCTGCTACTGCTGTCAAGATTTTGGTAAGCCCTATAGCACAGCAAGTCTGTGATAGAGGGCAGACCTTGCACTGACAGTAACTGGAAATGCAGTCATGATACAAAGGGAAGGTACTGCCTTTGCTGAAAAACATATGTAGCAATAATTAAAATAGTAGTATATAGAAGTAATTAGTAAGGCAGAGAAACAAATACATGACAGATTTTCCAGTGTAAAGGTCCAATGTAAATATTACACTTCTCTTGTTGTACTTGTGTTTTTTCAAATAGTTCATTTGTCTGTGTCCTAAATGCTTACAGATACTGAGGACATTTTCAGATTTCTTTGTGTTCAACATAAAATTTAAAAAAAAAAAACTAGAGAGACAGGTAGTTTAGAGAACAAATCAGAGCCAGTGCAATTACAGCAGGACTGGACTTGCCTTAGCAATGTAGTGTGGCTATCTGCAAAACAGACTCTATTTTAAATCCCAGTGGGAAACTAAGTATGAAAAGTAGTTATTACTGACAGGCTGTTCCCATGTGTTACTTCATTTGGATTTGGACATGCAGTGTTAGGATATAAATGGGTGAAAGAATATCAATATATTACCATCACTTATTTTACTTTTGTACATTCTTGCACAATCTTACCTTCACTTATGTAAATACACTAAAATAAAGAGACTATTATTGTGATTAAGGTTAACCTTAATCACATACTAATATGGTTTACAAAATTAGAGCCTTAAAAAGCAAATAATTTCAAATACAAAGGGGTAAACCCAGTCATCTCTCTGCTCTCTCTCACACTTCTTTGAATCACTTTACTTTCACAATCTCCTTTTGTAACAGCATCCACGGCATATATGCTGCATACCAAGGAGACAACTGTATGTTTGATTTTATTTTTGCAAGCCCTTATTAAAATAAGGCCTGAACTTAATATTACACATATGGAATTGCAGTCGAACATGTTTATTTCCTGTAACCGTGACAACAGCTGTTTTACATGGATAAGGGCGCCTGTGTGTTACCAGTCATATATTCTTTTAAGAAGGAATATAGAACCCTGTGCAAGACACTTACTCATCACTTTTACAAACGACTGCTTCCAGCCCCCTCTGTGTCCTACACCTGTAACATCTCATCAGAAGGCGATAGCTTATAGTAGTACTGTTACCAGCTCCAATGATCAGCCTCATCAAGCAGCCTGTTCTGGACATGTCATCCTTTACCACATACATTCTTACAGCCCTCTGTCCCACCAGGTGCCAATGACCCTTCAACATCAATACTAAACATAGGCAAAGCATTTGAATATAAACTGTTCTCCAACTTGATGACCCTGGTACTTGAACCTTAACAACAACTCCAGATCTCATCTCTTATCCCTAGTTAAGTGATCTTTTCACACCGCAGAGCTAAAAGGTTGTTGTCAGGCGGCACATGCAAGTCTCAGGTCTTAGATCAGTGTAACAGCCCCTTTCAGAATTCACACCTTATGCTAGCTTATTTGTCCAATCTTCAACTCTTAAATCTGCTCTGGAAATTCTTTCTAGTAACAAAAAGTGACCTTAACCAGCACTTTTGGAAGCACACCTCTGCGGTTATTTGAATCTCTTTTTCACTTTACTGTATTCTACCCAGCCCCTGAAGTCACATACCTAAGTTTTGGTAGGTCCCTGTCAGCACCAGCCCTTACCTTAGCCTGGCAGCACCTTCTGAATCGCCAGCTTATTCTGAATTACAGCCATATCCCAGCCACCGCCCTGCACTGGTTTTATACCAGCACCTCCTTCCTTCACATCATTCACATTAGACATATGAGGAGCAGCTGAGGTCACTGGGCCTGTTCAACCTGGAGAAGAGGAGGCTGAGGGGGGACCTCATCACGGTCTACAACTTCCTCGCGAGGGGGAGTGACCTATTCTCCATAAACACCAGTGACAGGACCCGCGAGAACTGTGTTCAGCTGAGGCAGGGGAAGTTTACATTGGACATCAAGAGTTTTCTTCACTGAGAGGCTGGTTGCACACTGGAACCACCAGGGGGAAACACTCCCCAGGGAAGTAGTCGCTTCATCGAGCCTGTCTGAATTTAAGAGATTGGATTGTGCACTTAGTCACATGGTCTGAACTTTTGGGTAGACCTGTGCGCTGCCAGGAGTTGGACTTGATGATCCTTATGGGTCCCTTCCAACTTGGGATATTCTATGATTCTATGATCATCTGTGAGAACCTTGCCTTCAATTAAAAGATGCATTTGAAAGCAGCCAGGCACCAACTGCGCGTTTTAACCTCTGCTGACACAGCCTCAACCTTGCCCCTAGACTTAGCACTTCTTGACCCTCCACCTAAAAAGTAGCAGTTTAGACTCATCCAAGAATCTGCAGTATCATTAAAATTATCCCATTTATTGTTTACCTTAAAGACTTGTGTTTTATTGCTGGAAAATCTAGCTGTCTTTCATTTGAAATGTGGAATCTTATAAAATACTGACATATTGCTCCAACAGGAATACCATTTCAACCTGCCCTGTGTTTTTTTTGTTTGTTTGTTTGTTTGTTTGTTTTAATACAATGATGCAAGATAATGATAAAGAAAAATAACGATTTAAGAAAGGGAGTACAGGCTGTCATGGTGCCTCTGGAAATAGTATGTTGGCCTGCACTGAAAACAGGTGCAGACAAAAGTGCAGCAGAAGTACCCAAGGTGCTTGGATCTTTTATTTTAGGTATCATCGCCAGAGAAATATGAAAATTCTGAATCATCAGTGTAAATACATTCAGAAAACACCCGTTAAAAACTATCCCAATTGGAACAACACAACATCAGGAGAGAAAATAAAGAACAAAAGAAAGAATTTAATAACCCTAACAAATGTCATGCCTTTGCTTGAAGAAGTGAGCAAACATTGAAGAGGGTCACTATGAGTCAACAATAATGCTTAACAACACTTCCCAAGGGACACATACTGGAAATAATAGTGCTACCTTGTGTTTCTTCAACAGACCTTAAAGATGCCTTCAGACTTTGCTCTCGCTCACTCACACACGGACCTATAACACACAACATAACTATACTTGCCTACAATATAAATACATAGGCATTTACTAAGTACATACATACCTACAGCATATACATATTGTACACATACATATAATAACAAAGGTGTGTGTATATAACACACATAACTGTTAAATACAAGCTCTCTGATCCACTACAGCCACTACCAAGAAGCAAAATCTACTGCACTATAAAGGTCTTTTTTTGATGGGGGTGGGCAGGGAAGGGACACACACAAAACAGTACGTCTCTTATTAAGAACAAATGCATTAATACAAGTATTTTGGGGGAAATCAATGCAACTCCAACCTTGACTCTTTCTTCGAGGAGAAATAAGAGAAGGTCTCCACCTGTGCAACAATTTTCTTCAGCCGTTACCTGCAGCTTGAAAATATTGTTACCAAAAAACTGAAATGGACCTTCTTCTTATTGGTATTATCCTGTGTGATATTTATAGCTTGCCCTAGATACCTCTCCTCCTTAGTATGTTATATTGACAGAGCATCCTTGTTTGTGCTTCAGATGCATTAATTCAGAGCAATGTAGGCCCATGTAATATTTTGCTAAGGTGCCAAAGGAGAGCAGACTGTTTTATTAGATTTAAATCCCATGAAAAACAAGAAATCCTATGGCCAAACATATTGCGTATTTGCATTAAACAGAAAACAAAAATCATTCTAGCCAGTAAGGATATTTGTGCTGCTGTGTTTTTTCTTATACTTTTCCTTCCCTCTGTTGTGACAAACCTATTCCTTATAAATACTATAAGGAAATTAGTCTTAATCATTCCTTCTCCTCAAACCATGTTTCAACAATGTCTCTAGGGCATTAACTAGCATACATTGAACTATTCTGAAAGCCTTAAGTTGGCATATCACAATGCTAGTTTATTTTTCTTGCTACCCATAGGTACATAATTTCAGAATTATTTAAGCAGGGAACTCTCACTAGATTTTGTGTTCTTTCTGTGCAAGTATCAAGAGGTTCTTAAAATATTTTATCATGTATAAAGTACATTATCAGATATGCCAAATAATTTTCAGATGAATGCATTTTCCTTTATTCCACTAAACAAATTCAATCTAGTTACCTCCTGAAATTTAGCCCATACAAAAGTATGATCCAGTGTGATTTTTCTCCTGTCTATAGCAGTATGTTTAGGTGGAACAGCAGCCCTCTCAGCATCACTTTTTTAATTAGCTTGTTTCAGCATCCTACAAGACATGGTCTACAGAAACACACAAAGTTCTCAGAGTAGTGAAGTACTGACAGAAGGTGGTATCTCTGTAGAGGGGCACATCAGGAGGAAGCTGCTAGGAAGAAAGGATGGCAGAGTGGTATGATTAGGCCTGTAGGTGAAGCTGGGAGCAGTGGAATGAAGGCAGTGGCCCACTGAATGACCATAGAACACATAACAGGCGACAAACCCCAGATTTAGAAACAAACATTGCCCATATTTCTCAGAGACAGCCATGTGAAGGAAACAAGGGCAAAAGACTGAATGGCAGCAGGGCAGCTCTTTATTGCAGATCCTTGCCCTGTCTGACTAGAATTTGCTCGCTGCTGCTCCCTCCCTTTCACCCAGGCCTCTCCCCATTGCTTCCTTCCTGGCAGCATTCCCAGCAGACAATCCAAAGCAGCAGCCCCAGGACACATACCCTGCTACACTCAGGGAACAATTTTAGACCTGTCATTATAAAGCACGTTAGCAGAACTGTTGTATTTATTCCTGCAAGAATCAAAGCACAGACATAAAAAATAAATGTGACTTATCTATCAGATTTATTTAATGGAACTGTCATCCATCCATGAGCAGATAACAGAGATTGCAAAATGTTCTGTTCACATTGCTTTGAGTTGTGACGTAAAAATAGAAAATTATTTCACTAGCCCCAATTCACAAAATATTTTTCTATTACTTACAAATGGCACAAGATGGCAGAAGTTTGGCATCCTTAAAAACAGTTGTAATGAAATAACCTGAAATATGAGATAGGGTAGTTTCTTTGGATCTAGCAGCTTTACAAGCCATACTAAAGTAGACTTGTACATTGAACTGACCAGTGGTTTTGCTACACTGTGTAGTTATATCAAAGATATAAGCCTCTGGGAAATGCAAGTTACTGATGTTCAGTATTCATTAAACATGTGAGTTTGCCTATAATTATTTTTTGCTTCCCCAGTGGATATTGGTTTCTCTCCATTCCCTAGTTTTTGTATTTCATTTACACATTTATAGTTCTGTATAAGACGAAGAAATGATGAACTTCTTGCTCTATACTATCAGACAGTTATTCCTCTCTACACAGAGATGTAATTAACACTCTTTCCGACTGGCTTTATTTAACCTATTTTCAAGGTAAGGCACATACACTTCAGAGCTCTCTTACAATGATTCTAATAATCTGAAATTATACATTTGTCTAAAATGCAATACACTTGCATTTATTATTGCAATAATACCTTTCCTAACTATACAAATAAAAGGTTAAATCTATGGGAAGATTCAAAGGTTCTACAGGCAGTGTTGGGATCAAAGGGATCAAACTGTATTTTACTAAAATTCCAGACCTGATCTAAAGTTAACCATTTGAGAAGTTTCATACTTGATAGTGGTGCACTTGACATAAGTGACAAGATGGCTAGCAAAAAAAAAAAAAAATCTAAGCCCAGCTGATTCCATCTTGCAGGAGTATTTTCAGTGCTCCTGAAGCCATGATAGCCACAAAAGAGCTTCTATACTTACAAGTTTCTCAGTTTTTCCTAGCTATATTAGTAGGATTGGGAAGGAAAAAAATGATGCCTAATCCTGTAAATCATGCTCCAGGCTTATGGGACATACATTTCTCCACATATACATCTAAATAAGTTGATCTATTAGCTATATAGCACTGTCTTTTTCAGCTGGTAGTTCTTGAGTTCCAACCTGATCCTTACAACTACTCATCTTTGCTTTCCACTAAAGTTTGCTTGCTTTTAAATAATTGTAGGATCATGGTTTTGGAAAGCAGAGAAGGCAGAAATTTTCAAGATGTATTTGGTAGATGTATGATCTTATTCCATCACACAGTGAAGAAATCATAACACAATGTCTTATGAGTAGTTTCCATATTATGTGAAAATCCACCCTCACCCCCCCCCTTTTTTTGAATGTAGGTTGAATCAAGTCCCAAAACTCAAGGTTCTTTTTTAGATCTCAAGACTAATTGTGATGAATGGAAACAAGCACAAGGCCTCAGTAAAGTAGCCTAAAGCAGACAATTTTGCAAAAAACCTCAAGTATTAGCTTTTTATTTCCTCCTCTGCACAGCCTGCCCTAAAACGGGTTAAACACATAGTAACAAACCTCATTATTTTCAAGGTCACTTTTAGATTCTCAGATTTTGTTTCCTAGAGAAGTCCTAATGAATATGTGAATCAGAAGAGAAAAGGAACGGTGTTTAGAACACCTTTTTTCCATTTAGGAAGCACCCTGCATTGCATTGCCAGCTGTCATTGAGAGACCGAGCCCTATGGGAAGAATTCTGCTCCTTCTACAACAGCACTTCTTCACCTGTTTGGCCATGGGCTACCTACATCAAGAAGGAACATCCTCACTGCCAGATACATCACAGTCTTCAGTGAGAATTATCTAATTTCAGCAAGGAAGGGCTTTATCCCTTTCTTTGCTGAATGTGACTGAAATAGATGAAGACGGACACGTTCCTACACAGTCAGTAACTGAAGTACCACTCAATAGCATGTAATAACAAGTACAGCAGCAATGGAATAATCAAATATGAGCCTGTCAAAGAACAGGAGATTTCTTAGCAACCAAAAGTGCTTCACAGCATCAGCTTATGGATTGTTTGATGACACAATTACAATATACAGGATTAGGTATCACAAAGTAACAGCATAATGAAAGAAGGTTGTTCAAACCAGAATTAAGAAAAAAAAAAAAAAAAAAAAGCCTGCACAAGAATGGAATGTTCTAGCTAAAGTAATGAAACATTAATAAAAATTTCATTTTAATACTGTTTTTGTAAGATGAAGTCTTTGATGCTTCATTCAATTATTGCAACTTTGTAATTTCCATTTATTTGAAGGAAGATGCCACTGAAACTTCAACTGCTGAACCACTATTTTCCAGCAATGAGATTATTGTTTTTTCCAGTATTATTGTTTCCAGCATTATTGTTTTTTCCAGCATTATTGTTTTTTTTCCATCATTGAGATTATTGCTGTTGATGTATGGCTATAGATTAAAACTCTGTAATTCAGAAAACTTGTCTATGTTCTCTGGCACTGCTATAGCTCTGAGAGCAATGAGGGTTGTTAGTAACTGAGACCAACATTGAATTTCAGCAGGTTTTAGACCTTTCACCTGTCACATGCATAAACATTGAATTGTTTTTAATTCCTTAAAAAATGAGTCCTCCACAAAACTCTTGTAAAAATTTCATTTGTGAATTATAAATTCTGAACATATACTAGTAGATTTTCAAGGTTTTCAGCACATAGATGGGAAAAAAACTGGTCTTCTAAGTCAGTCATTACACCTCAGAATTAAGTATTTGCAGGCATGAAATTTCAGTCTAAATTAGTTGGATGGAATAAGAGTATTGATAACTGTAAAACGTCTTGGTCTTCCTTGTACTGATTATACATATTTTTGTCTTTTAACAGTTAGAAAGTCAGAATTTACTATACAACCACTGACTTGTAAATGCAGCTATACGTCAGACAAAAGAACAAATAACTTAAAGGCCTACTCCTCTTCTGCACCACATCGGCTTGGCTCCCTTGAGAATTCATTAATTTATGCTTACTGATCAGGGTCAAGACCCTTTAAAGCCTGAAGTGACTCAGGAAGAACTACAGACAACACCATTTTCCTCTGAAAAAAAAAAAAAAAAAAAAAAAAAAAAAAAAAACTTGTTAATACAGGAAATCAGCCAAAGAATTTTAAAATTCTTTGACAATTTCTAAGAGTCTTTTGCCTCAGATGAAAGTCTATTGGAAACAAGACTAAGTATCGTTATTCACCCATATTAAAGAAATAGATGGAGAATATGGGAAGTGGATAACCATAAGGATAGGATGCTGTTTCTTATTACCAGCTTCAAATAGCCTTTGCTTGTTTTCTCAAAACATTGCAAATGTCTCAGACATGGCTCTTTGTACAACACCGAGTCATGATTTCACTCAGTTGGCCTTTTTGACCTTTCCACAGAAAATTCCTTAGAAATTTCTTTCTCTGACATTTAATCTTTATTCTCTGTGTGAAATGCTGTAAGTGGAAATAGAATAAAAGGAACAAGGGAATTATATCTTCTAAAACTCAAACTCTCAATACTTTACAGTCACCACTGATAGCAAACAGCTGATGAATAATGAATGCCAGAGAAACCACACAGAACAAGAAAGCGGTGAAAAAAACTGTAGTAGATGCATGCCGTTTTCTCTCTAACCCTACAGAAAATCTATCTGCCATATGAAAAGATAGGACATTCCAAACAGGAAAGAGGTAGAAGTGAGCACAGATCAGCTGCTCCCTCTGCTACATTTCTCTTCTAATATGGAAGTACAAATGTCAAATGCAGCATTTCACAAGACAGGAAAAATAGAGTAATATTCTGGCCCTGCACTTTCTAAGAGAAGAAGGATCAGATCCAGACTGTGACTGACTCTTAAGGAAGATTTGCTGCTATCCACTTTCTGGGCTAAAACTATTTCTTATTTTTTTTTGAGATCCCTTACCTCATAGGTGATAAACACTAGCCAGGGTCACTTTTCCATGGCTTACCTACCTTCTCCTCTTGAGAGAAATGTACAAAACAATTGTCCCCAAAGAGTTGTATTTTCCTTTGACCCTTTTCAGGACTTTTATCAGGATGTGTTACATACTGGCCTAAAGAACTTTATGCTTAAACAAAAAAGTAGTGAAGACCTAGTATATCTGTATTTCTGGGCCAACACATAACTAATTTACGCTAATATACATACAAATACATAATACCTGCACGTTATAGATACATGCAAAAAGATACTATAATATACACATTCTCTAAATAAAATTTTAAAAAATGAGGGCTCTTTTCTTTTGATGTTGGTACTAATTCATGGCTAGCAAGACTTCCGGTATGGTCTTCTAAGCAAAACTACCAAAGATCAAGATTCTGTAATGAATAAAGGCCACGGCATCTAGAGAAATGAAATTAACCTGACATGTCTCTGAGATCTAGTAATCACAGCCAAAGATGAGGAAGAAGATGAAACAAGGCTGATAAGTTCTTCAGTCAAAGATACATTTCAGAATGTTAAGTCTATTATCATAAATTTTCTTAAAGTTCACAAGTGGATACAAACATGCATTTTACATTGTTATGTATTTGATCAGAAAACAAAATCAAAGACTAAAAAAAAAAAAAGAAAAAAAAGAGATTAAAATGCAAACTTGCCTCAGTTATCCATGTTCTATGTATTG
This sequence comes from Oxyura jamaicensis, assembly GCF_011077185.1. Lineage (NCBI taxonomy): Eukaryota > Metazoa > Chordata > Aves > Anseriformes > Anatidae > Oxyura > Oxyura jamaicensis. The sequence goes on along the minus strand of NC_048900.1, from coordinate 3,863,585 downwards.
AATTCAGATGTAATTTCTGGGGGAGCTTTTTCAAATAATTTCAGGGTAAAAGAGCCTAAGACCAAAACTGGGCAATCAGCCTTTTGTAGCCAGAGCCCTTGGCTTTCAAAAGACTAAAGAAATAATACTAAGAAGTAAATGTTGTTTATAGCTCTATGCTGTTAATACATTCCTCATACAAAACTAAGACCTTGCACAGTTTCCCTTGGTCAGGATTTCTAACTTGGCCCACACTATAAGAAACAAGCCAACCACACCATTTAATCTATGGCTGTCTGGTTCTCTGTGTGTAATGAATGAATATACTTAGTCCAGTTTTATCATAATTGATCTCAGCTGTCTTATCTGTCACATTTATAAATAAAGAATCCATACTTATCTTACAGCCAGAATAAATCAAGATTTTTTTGGACTCAGAGAGCTTTCACAGCACCACATAAGGGAAAGAACACAGTTTTTTCCTTTGCTACTGTGTCCCTGCTGTGGGCACAGCCACAGGGCTGCCGATCTTCGGGTTGAAAGCATTCACTTTATTTGAAGGTCTATTTGGAGATTTTAATAGCAAAACACTAAGATAACCAAATATTGGAGAGGAGAGAATTTTTGCAAAAATACGCTTTTGCTATGTTTTATCCATCAGGCTGTTATTTCTGAAACAAAAAACTACCTGAACTTGACAAAGTCAAGTGTATCTCTATGAATTATTTAACTTTGGCCATTTCAACACAAAGCAATAACAGATCAAAAGCAGCATTATTATCCATATTTCAGTTATTAATGTGCATCAGAATTATGTAACTCATATTACAGTATTTACCTTAATATTGCTATACTTTAAACAAATTAGGTTCTACTAGAAGCAAATCTTCCCTATCCTTCCCAAAATAGCTACAGATAGCAGAAGTTTCTATTAGCTGATACCTTTACAGTTCTCCCAGAGTGTTCAGTCTTATCTGGATTTGACCTTGTCTGTGCCTTACCTTTGCTAGTACACTTTAAGCTTGTTTGAATTTTTCAAAAACCTGTAGGTTCACAGGCGTTCAGATTGACAGACAACATAGGAGTGAAGAGTATAACAGCATATACAAGACAAATGCACACTACAGAAGATTGGCGTTTTTTAAGGCTCTTGATGACAATGATAATAAAATGTACCTAGTTTTTTTTGAAGGGCTCAGATTTCTACAGCACCTGTATTAACTCTGAGCATCTGTACTGTTTTAGTCTCAAGCACACAGATTATGCCTTATGCCATCCATCATTCTGGCATGCTAGTACAGGGTGCACCTGTGTGCCTAAGCAAAGACAGACCAAAGGAAAAATGCTAGCTTCTTTGTTGTTATGTGAACAGTCCATTGAAAGAAGTAAAAATTTCGCTCCCTTCCCATTTCCATTTTTTTCTTCCAATAAATCTTTCAAGCTTAACATTATTGAACACATCAAGCCACATTTGTCTCATGTTCTGGAGCTCATGATTAAATTCTTATACAATCATTTCTGATTGTATTCAAACAATTCTGATAAATCATTTGATACAGAATTAAACCAGGGATGCGTTTCCATCAGTGCTTTTCATGCTACTTCTGCTGTACCTCAGGCAAATTATATGCTTTGCAAGAAAAAAAAAAAATCACAGATTAATATTCCCCCCCCCCAAAAAAAAATCAAAAATCTCCCTGTCACTCACTTCCATTCCTCCCATTTTGCTTTGCTGAGAAATAAAGCCACTGGCTGTGGTAGCACCTTTGATAGCTGACTTGGGGAATATTTTTGGATGTGTTCCCTCTCTCAACTATGGAACTTGCAAAAAGTTTTTCTGCAGACCCTATATACCATTGAGGTAGGTTTAATGATTCAGTAAGCACACCAGCTGAATGCGTGTTTCAATGCTGGAAAGAATAATAAAGCACTTCAACTGGAAACCTACAAATACATGATGAAAGACACACTGAATATTCAGAAAGAGAATTTTTTTCACCAAAACTAAACAAAATTTCCTCTGAATGAATAATAAAAATTGTATTATTGCTACATGGCAAATACAGACAGAATTAAGCTTCTAGCTTTAGTAGACTACATTCATTTTCATTCTTACTTTGCTAATTATACTGGGTATTTTTGAAAATATTACATATTCCCATCAAATAATAAGCCTCACAGTTATTTTATAAGACATAGTTCTATATACAATAATTTCAATATCAGTATGTTTTATTATTCATTTTTCATCACGAACAGTGATAAACTTGTAATGACAAGTAACAGTTTATCACCAGTATGGTGATAAAATAAATATATAAATATATTTAAATTTTCTCCTGCTCCTTAGCATAAAATGGCAGTGATCTTAGTTTAACTATGAAGTAAAACGAGAGCTAATTTAGCTACAAGAAAAGCAAGTTTGACTATGCAGCCCTGGAATGAAATTTTAGTGCAAATGAGACATTTCCGATGAGAATCAACCAGTCGTACTTGCCTTTTTCCTGGGCCTAGGAGCAATACAGATGCAGCTTATCCACTCAACCACTTCTCAGTTTTGTTGGGTTTTGTTGATTTTTTGTTGTTGTTGGTGGTGGTTTTTTATGTTTGTTTGTTTGTTTTCCAAAGGGGTGTTTAAATAAGGTATCTAAATGTATTTTATGCCACATAGTCCAAGAATATGCATCAAGAGAACTGACTTTAGGTCTTATACCTAAGAATAATTATAGAAATCATTTTATCTGCCATGTGAAGGACCCAGAATAAAATTAACTGTCACAAAGCATTATGTCATGTCACCACACACATGTGCACACACATTTTGTACTTGGAATATTGCAGTTGTTCACTTTCTCTCCTGCAGAGACACAGTCTAAGGTGGCAGCTTTCCTCAGGGAATGTGTCAGAGTTCCCATTAGGGCCTTTTCCATGGAGACAACCTTTTCCTGCATCACACAGGAAGTTCTGCTCTTCTTGAAAGCTTACTAGTTTTAAATTAAACGAGTCTCATCATATTGCTTTTTAGAAGAGAGGAAAGAGAGAGGTGTATTGGATGGTGTAAGAGTAAGACGCAACATAATGTACATTTTCAAAATCTTGCTTACATAATTTGTGTCTCAGAGGCTCTTCAGATTTGCATTGCTCTACCTACCTTAGCTCTATTAATTCCTACTCACAGATTCACTGTCAGAATTTCACTGCTAGCACCAGATCTGTGTCATAAGCAGGACTACAGCTCCTTTTTGAACTAGCATAGCTTAGTCTCGTTGTTTCCTGGATTTCATCCGAATCTATAAATATCAACTACCTGTTATACATTTGTGTCTGATAGACAGTAGTTTCTCCAAACAGAACATAAAACTGTTTCAGCAAAAAGCATAAATAATAATAAAATATCTCTGACAATGTGAAGAATCCTCTTAATAGCCCCACTTAAGGGAAATAAAAAGGTCCCTATACTTCAGAAGACTGTATCTGGACAAGGACTTGGCACCTTTGTTCAAGAGAAGACAAAGTTGGATTTAGGAAGTGTCAATGTCTCAGGTCTTGAAGCAGTCGGGACTACTGTCAGTGCTGGGGAAATGCAGTGTGAGCTACTTCCACTCAGGTACATTCTAAGAGCAAGGGGGAGGGGGGAAAAAAAAGGCAGGAACAGACAGGCTTCCTGTCTGTGAGATTTTTACCTTTGCTGTTTTGAACAGGACAGAAATATTCACAGAAAGCATGCAAAATTCAGTCTTATTAAACTATTTCTGAATAACTTTAAATTATCATTTTTCAGCTGAATTCATTTATATAAATAATTGCATACACGTGTGTGTATACATATAAAACATATATTAGCTCTCACTGCTGCTTGAAAAACTACCACATGAAATTTATTTTCATCAAGAAATGGCAGACTAGCTACTACACAAGTACCTATGGTTGTGGAGCTACTGCAGTTTTAGGTGAGTCACAAAAGGTTCAAAAACAACATCATTTTTGTTCTTCAGAAAAAAAAAAAAATGTAGTTTAATTTTCCTTCTGATTTAATGAAATGCAAACTTCAAAAATACACTAGAAACAGAAAAAATGATAAATTAACAAAGAAAAAGAGTTTAAAAATTAATCTTCCACCTACTAAAGCACAAAATGTACCACCTCCCACATAATACAGCAATCTACAATGAGTTGGGGTTGTTTCACAAGAATCCAAACCTATCTAACCATTAACCTTTCCCTTTACCTCTTCAAAACAGATCCCGTAACGTTTTCTTTTTTATATTTTTGAAAATCCATTCTTCCCTTATAAACGTAATAAAACTGAAAAAATCATATGACTTATTTATTAGCCTACAACTAGAAGCATACTTTGCTTTACATGTGGGGTCGTGAAAGTTATAGTCTTCTCCTGTTCTCTGCTAGTGCAACATCCCCACAGACACAAAAAGACTATAAACATTTTTATTTATTTTAAACTTTTTGAAAACTTCTTAATATATACATTCTGAGAAATGTTTAGGATTGTAGCACTGACAAAAACATTTATGGCTGACTTTACTGATACTTTTTTAATACCTTTAATAGAGAAAAGAATTTCATGATAACCCAGTCTCAAAAAAAAAAAAAACAAACAAAAACAACACACAAGTTTTCTGAAACGGGATATGTTTTTAGGAGACATTATTCTAAAATGACATGTTTAAAAGGGAAGCCACTTAATATGCATGTGCTGAAATCTTTATCTAAACCAGTGGTGGTGTAGATTAGAAAATAGATGACAGAATTATATGGAAAAAGCATAAACCAAGACCAAAAGTACAAGCAAGCAAATTTTTACATCACAGTTTCCATTTAGATAAATTTCAACTTAGTAATGAAATATTTTTCACTACAAAGAATGAATTAGCTGTACGGCACGTTTTAGTGAGCCTTCCAAACTTGTAAATGACACTTTAAATAAGTTAGAAATCAGTGAGCATTATGTTGGGTGGGAGGAAGAACTACACACTGGTATTCAAGACAACCTAGTCCTATGACTGCAATCTATTGTAGTCATTCAATACTGATTTACCATGTCAGGATATATATTTGGTCCCAATAAACAAATCCCCGATTAATTTCTGGAATTCCCAAGTACACCAGTAAAACAAACAAAGCATGAACCTAAAGTGAAGGATCTGCCTAAGTAGCTTACTGAATGGCATTTTGGGGGTACCACTGGTACAAAGAACAGGCTGATTAAGACGTCACATACGATCCACAGGTAAGATTCACCTCATCGAACATTAGCCACCTATTACCAAGCAATCAGGAGATTAGTTCACCCTATCTGACAAAGCTCCAATCACCACTGGAAGAGAACTTCCAGGCAATGGCATTCTTCCTGTGACAGGCTGCTCAGGGAGGTGGAACAACACTGAAAGTGACTTATAGCCTCTGAGGTTCTCCTATGCACTTAGATCTGAACACATGACAAAATTCTAACACTAAATTAATGTCATGTCCCTAGGTTAATGATACTAAAAGGAGAATTAGCAAAATAATTCAGTTACATTCCGTCCTTTTCCATCTCCTGCTACTTTAGAGAGAAAAGGAGAACAAAAATATTTGAGGATTTCTGCACTTGCGTCTCACAGTTCTGTATTAGTTATTCTCCTCTTTCGTGAGCAGCAATGTGAGAATCCACATGAAACAAGCATCAAGGGCAAAAGTGAATGTTATTAAGCAGAAAAGCAATGAGACATTTCAGAATAGAATATTTGAAAATTTTAAGAACTGCACAGTTCCCCTCCATGCATCTCTCATTTCTTTTATAAGTATGTATCTTTCATATTCCCACACTGTGTGAGGATGACTAACGTGAGACATTAAAGTAACACTTTTACTCTAGTTGAATAATAACAATTCAGAAGACAGATTGCAAATTTCACTAGAAAGCAAAACTGTACAAAATCCCATTGAGAGTCTCCCCATGCATCAGTGAATAGCAACTAACTTCTTTAGCATTACTCCAGGAGTTCACTGCCACCATTTTAAAGAAATTCAGCACCCTTCACATGTTAATGGTTAAGATACCAACTGCTGTTAGCAACAGTAGCAGAGCAATGCCATAGCAACTACTGTTACAAATACCTGAAGGAAATTGCAGCTCCTGCCCCTTAGTTATACCCCCTATCTATTTAATACGATTTTACATGGAAAACTTTTATATCCTGGCATCAGCATGTTAAACTGTATTATCATTTCCCATGAAAATTCAGCACAATATACTGCAATCACAGCATACCTAGGAAAATTAATTGCTCGTGACTTTCATATATGCAAAAAATGCAACAGCTCTTACCAGTGACTTTCGACTTCCTTGGTGGGAAATTCTGTTCCCTGCTGCACGCTGACTTACTGTATTTTATCATCTGTTATGTTCCTTAAAGATGAAGAACTTTTATGTTATGGTTCACAGTGGCAAAAATTTTTAGCCTTCTAGCCCTTGCATTTTTTTCAAGCTCTTTGTGTCATAGACGCTTTGTCTTTTTTCATCTCAGTGAGCTCTTTCAAGTCACTGACTTATATAGGGGAATATCAAGCAATACAAGTTTCCTTTGGTATTAATTCTTATATAACATCTCTAGTTCTACTGATTCAGTCATTTGCATTTGTTTAATCAGGACCTGGAACAATTGATTAGAATAAAAGGTCATTAAGGTAATGGATGTTTATTTTTAATTACTAATGTATAGCACACAAAATTTAACATAAGCTGGAAAGATCTGGAGTTCTTTGTCCTAATCTGGATGTAGCACACAAAAAATATTCAGCCTTACTCTCCGTAAGCATGGCACTGGTTCAGTGCCTCCACGTTTATTCACCTACCCCTGCCTGTACCAGAAAAGGGAGCAGCTGAGCATTCTCCTCAACAACTGCAGTCCTTTGGAATTCTAGGCATCTCTCACAGGCCACTTGCCTAGGTTCTGTTGCAGCCTGAGAGAGATAAGAAGGGATGAGACTTCCTCCAGAAGGCTGTCTTTCTCTCCTCAAACTACAGGAGGAAAGTAGACAAACTACTTATGCTAGACACTGAACCTCCTATTGCTCAACTGCCCACAGACTATTCTGTATAACATGCAGTTTATACAGAACCCTCAGTAATTACTTAGCCTAGCTTACTGATATTTAGAGTTTCACACCTACCCCAGGAACCAGCATACAGTCTGCGGCCTCTTCCTGGTTTCCCTAAATCTTTGTTCTGTGCCCCAAAGAACTAAAGTGCAAAAGAAATCCATGTCTGTATTTCCCATCCTCCCATTTGCATCTTGTGAACCTGAAGTCAGTGTTTATTTTCTTATTTAAAATACACATAATAGAAACTGCTTTAAAGGAATGTACTGTGGTTTAATTGCAACATGCTCAGGAATCTGAAAGATGCTGTGGAAAAGGATTATTATTCTGCAATTATTCTGCTTTTTATTCTTTTATGCTATTATTCTGCTTTTCCTACTTTCCATTCAGGAAATAGAGTTTTCTGTTTATCTACAGTAATACCAGCAATCACATAGCATAAACTTAATTAATTATGCCACTTGAAACCATTACAAAAAAAAAAAAGAAACATAGCAGAATACTCTAAGCCACCCATATAGATTAATTGGAATAATAGAAATAAGAGATAACTTTTTGATCTGCTAATTTGGAATTCAATCTCCTTTCAGAAGATATTCCCACAAAAGTTATCACTATCACACAGGAACTGTGAGCAACCCAAATTCTAACAATAATACATTAATCATTTTAATTACTGCAACTATGAACAAGTTTTCAGAGACTTGTTTAACAACAGAAAAATTCAATGTCAGTGAATTCTTCTAGAAACAATCTCAAAAAAAAAAAAAAAAAAGTTGAGCCCTCAGAAAACAACAAATATAAAAAAAAAAAAAAAGTCCGAAAAAGGACCGAAACTAGTCTTATTGTCTTATTCAGGATAAAGAAGAAGAGAACTTGAGCTAAATGAAAGCATGTCAATTTAAGGAACTTCATACTGAAAGCCGAAAAGCAATCCTATACACAGGTCCTCATGTTTAACTTTAGAACTTAGTTCTGTGGTAAAAACTAGTACACATAATATTATTCTTATTTTCAATCTATTTAATCTGCTTGAATTTAATATGGCACAATCTATTTAATGATATATTTCATACTGCATATATCTACATTTTCACTTGACATTTCACAAATTGTGTTTTTCACAATGTGTACATTTATTAACTGACTATAAAACAGCTGCCATTTTATTGAGTCCTAATATATTTGTATTCAATAGAAAAAGCAAGTATATGCCACAGTGATGTTAATATATCAAGGCACTAATCAGGAAAAAAACATTTTGAAAAGCACTGTGTTTTTAAATTGCATTCATGCAAAGAAAAATCAACTAAAACCACCTCCCCACCTAATTGGCTATTCTAATCCATAGACCTGTCACATAAAGAACAGAACTGCCAGAAACATTCAGTGTTCACGTTGTCACTAAGATTTAAATCAAAAAGAGTATCACCATTCCCTTTAAAGGGGAAGAATTAAGATAGAATTTTTTACTGTAACAAAATACCATGAAATACACTTGCCATATGAAAATTGAGTGTTTCTGTTTTTATAATCCTCATCTTTCTTTAAGCAGTTTTCCTACAAAAAAATAAAAAGTAAAAAGGAAATAAGAAGGAAGAAAAAAAAAAAAAAAAAAAAAGAGTATTAACTGAATCAGCTTAGCTACTTTTTACTTCTCAACTATTAAAATCTACGTTACATTCTAACTGGAATTTGAAAGTATTTACATTTTTCACAGTTGAGGAACAAAGAGAAGGTGAAAGTCGAGAGCCAACAATGAGAGAAATGAAAGGATGAGAACTACTCAGATTTTTTAGCTCTCACCTTATGTAGCTACGGGATTTCAAATAACCTCTTTCACTGTCGTCTTGGTTCTTTGTAGCTGCAGTAACTGGGAAGAGCAAGATCTCTCTGGCAAGAGATTCTGAGCTGTTGTGGGTTAACCCTGGACTGTAGCTACACAACTCAGCCAGCCCCTCTTCCCCAACAAGATTTTCTGTTTTGAAGAAAATTAACCTCGACCCAGACAGACCTGATAAATGAGTCTTTACAAAGAAAAACCTCATGCTTTCTCTGTTGACTTGTTTGTGCCTTGGTTTCTTTATTATTTTTTTTCCCATGTTGGAAACTGTTAGTGCAGATAGGTCACCTGCCAAAAATGTAATGGCTTTCATAAGAAGGCAGTTTTACAAATGGCCCATAAAACTGCTTCACCTCCCAGTCTTCTGGATCACATAGCTACATATGGCACTTCTGTTACAAAGACACATTTATACTCTGTTGCTACCATACACATTAAAATTTATTTTACAATGGTCCTAATTCTCTATTTCTAATCAGCTCTTTATCTTTGACCTTTTTTACTCTTCATTGTCTGAAGTTAGCTATTGTTCTCCAGCCCTTAGGAATCCATACACTGTACGTATCGCACACACAGATGCAGCAATATATAAAAGGCTGTAATTTGAGGTTCATACACAGCATTGCCTCATGTGAAAGAAATAGTCCTGTTCTCTTCAGGCCTCCACAAATTGTTAACCACAGCCTCTTCCATTCTGGCCAACACACACAATTGCAAAGTGGCACAGCAATGGATTGAGCTGAAAGTATAACCAACGCTTCTTCCAGAAACTTCTAGAAACTCAGTTCTCAACTGAAATGAGAGGAATTGCCATCCTTTTGGTTCAAATCACAGAGGGTTGGATTTTCAAAGACATTCAAATAATTTGAAGTATGAGTTCTGGTAAGCAAATTGGTATTACCTTTTTCACTGTCCTCAGTCCTTTCAACGCTAGCCCATCATCACGTATCATAAATAGTATTAATTTTAAAATAATTTTATAAACATTAAAAGATTGTACTGTTTTAAATATCAATGGTTTGATCCCAATATAATTATATTATTATATTTGAATATAATTAAATTTGAAGTCTACATTCAGATATGTCATTGGACTTAATTTTTTTCCATAGAATAGACTCTGACGATCTCACAGGCACTGTCTCAATGTCATGTTTTAAATTTTAGCTGCCTGCAGCAGCTAATTTGGCAAAAGACTTTTCTAATTTTGGCCAAGATATATTGCAGTAAAAAACTCCTGAGAAGAACTAGGCCTCTCTGCTCCTCAAATTTTCATTTTGTATCACTGAAATGATCTCACAAATCATAGTGAAAAATAACATTTTGCACATTTATTTTCTGCTGCCCAGACTTCAACCAAAAGGAAAACTCATCAATGCTCACTGTGCGATAGCAATCGAAAGGGATGACACACCACTCAGTGCCAGTCTGTAGATGTATCCTAAAAGGACTCGGAAAAGCTTCAAAATTAATTTTTTGGAAAAAGAAAACGTAAATATACTTTTTTTGTAGATACAGCTTACTCCAGATGGTCCAAACTTTTCCAATCTTAATGTTTCTATGATTTGACATAGCACTTTTTTTCCCCTCAGAATTCTTTAACATTTTCAGATACATTCATTGGATTTGTTTGAATAAGGAGGGGGGGAGAGGGTTATTATACAAAAACTTCTAATTTTCTTTAAGAAAATCGCACTTAAAATTCCACCTTCAATTATTTATAGTTTCTGAAAACATCTTCCATATCCTAAATGGAGTATTAAAGAAGAGAAATAAAGTAGAGCAGTACAATGTAAAGTGTTTCCAACCTTCTTAAAAATTACTTTCTGATAGTCTTGAGCAGAGCTACTAATTGTCAATTCAGTATCACATTTCATTTCTTTAGACCAGATTTAGCAAGAGAGCTGAATGAAGAGAGGCACTGGGGAAGATATATGCAACTTAAGCCTTGCAGGCTTTTATGTTTAGATCAAAGGGTATTGATTTACAATTCTAAGAATGAAAACAGTGGTGAAGAAACCAGTAAGATTTTAAGCAAAGTTCTGAGATCAGTGACAGATCTGATTTTAGCTATGAATTCCACCAAATGAAAACAAAGCCATTAGCCATCTCAGAAACAAACATGTCTTCCTTTTCCTAACCTACCCATAACATTAGCAACTATATTATTGGAATAAATAAATAAAGCTACACTCACCACCACCACCACACCTTTATCTCCCAACGTAATCACAGAATGAATGTAAGTGAAAAGCTGGTGAACCACACAAAAAATAGCAATAGGTAAAAGAAAAGTAAAGTCTCTGTTATTTAGCACAGTATGCTCTTGTTCAAAAACAAGTACAAAGCCATCACTGTCTCTACAATAAGGACACACTTTATTTTAAAGATGTAGTCCACAGGTAGGTGGACTCTTTCTTTTAACATTTTCTTTTTCTCCTCAATGTCATGCAGATGAGCCACACAGGCAGAGAGGAACACTGCCTAATGATAATTCAAGGTAGAAATTAAGGTTAGCTTACACTGACAGTTGTCAAAACTCAAAAAGCAAATATAGCTGGAGTCCAGAAAAAAAAAAAAAAAAAAAAAAAAAAAAAAGGTTTACTCCCTTCCACAATTTCTATGTTTTTTTCCAACGGTTCCCCAAAAGCTACCTAATACCAAAAATGTTTGATGTAAAATATACAAAAATATTTAAAATTTCTTAATAATTTTTCCTTCAAAAATAATTTTTACAAAGCCATTTACTTCCCTAGACACATAATTTGTTCAAATCAACATTAACCCATTTAAAGCAACTGAAAATGGCTATGCAGATGCTTCTGAATTTTATCCTTTTTCTAATTTGGTATAAATAAGAAATAATGGAGGTATTTCATGTAGGTATAACCAGCATTTTACTTGTACACCCCAAATCTGTCTTAAACCTAAAACTATTTAGGTGTAAGAAAAATGAAGAGAACAGTGCTGCAGCTGTTAGTCAGCGCTGGAAGACAGCAGAACAAGACAAACAAGGCAGTGTAATGCAGAACAGCTGGAAGAAAAGTGGTTGTTTACTATCACTGCAATAAAGCTTTGTTGTTAGAAACAGTAATAAAGGCAATGATTAGAAAAGAATCTAAATCTCCCTTACTACAATGCCCAAATGTAGGTGTCAAATTCTGCTCAAGAAAAGCTCCATGGGAACAAGAGCTTCAGCAGAATAGCATACTTCTTCCCAAATCTATTACTACATGAATGTGGGAAGTAGATATGATCAAACTTCAGATTTCTTAGGTGATGGTATTTCAGTTGGATGGTAATATATTATAGTCCCTGCCCTCCCAAACACAAACAAACAAAGCACACTTTTTTTTTTTTTATTTTCCCCTAACATCATTGTCTCTGAAAAGCAGCAGCTTTTTATCAGCAAGTGGATATGCTGACTTTTCTATGTGAAAGTCAAGACAAAAAAAGGGATCTTTTTTTGGTAGGACATAAAGCATTAGTAAAAAGTGTTTTTCAAAAATGCCCAACCTAACAAATGGATTAATTTCTTTGTACATATTAAATTTGTATAATCGTTTTTTTTTTTTTTTTTTCATTTCTTGTGCTCAGTAGCCATTTATTTGTCATTCAGGCTTTATGAATGAATTCAATTTGTAGTTAACAATAAATATAACTTGACCATGAACAGCTGGTAACACAGACTTTTGTGCCATCTTATAAAAGGTTCTTTCTTCTCTGTGGCACAGTTTCAGCAGTTTAAAAGAAAGCAGCAACCATGTAGCCTCTTGAGCAAACCTTTTATCAAGTACTTCAGTGAACCTAATAGGAATAATAATGCATAATTTCTCAAGCAACAATGCCCATCACCAGTTTAAATCTCAAAATACACAAAAGTATACAGATAGCTATCTAAGGGTGAAATACACTTCTGCCAGACACAGACCAAAAGATTGTCTCTGCAGAGATAAAATACACAGGAGTAGAATATTTGAATCACTCATTAAAAGCCAGGGCAACTGTGCTTTAGTCACTTAGATGAATGGCAGAACCAAGATGACAGTTTCTGGATCACATCTGAGGAACTTACATGGCTTCCCCAGACAGCTCAATCTGTACTACATTTTTCCTATAAATAAAAGTATTTCCCATCAGGCCATAGTGTCTTTTGCCCCCTCTACATCCACCAAGTATAAAGACATTTTACCAACCTTCTACTTCAAGGCAAATTCTCTCTGTGCACATGCTCTGGGCTAGGAGACAAAGAAATAAAGAGGGGCATCTTAAGAAATAGAGACATCCTAGAAAAGATATCTAATGTGTTTTAAGATCTAAGCATTATAAATGTTTTTGTTCCTTACCATATCCAAAACATTTTAAGAAATTAAAAGAAAGCATTATAGGTCGTGGGTAGGGCACAGGAGCCTTTGATTCTAAGTCCTCCCATGCTACTTAACTTTCATCAGCTTGTTTTTGGCCTCCTCATCCTCCAAACTCCTTGGAGCTGATCAGCTGGTTCACATTTTTTGCATTCATGTGTAACAGCACAGTTACAGTGGAAACTCCTAGGATACCCTCCAGCCACCTTTGCAGTAGCCATGTTCAGAGCTGTGACTTTGTACAGTGCTATAATGAAAGTTTCCTCATGAAGCATGACCATGCACAGGAGTATAGGCTTCATCTCCACACATCTGAAACATTTACTTTTAACATTACAAGTATAGAACACAATTTTCTAAATAATGAAGACCTATTTCTATTTTATGAACATGTTAATCAAATACAGCCAAGCCTCTTAAGGTACTTAGGGGAATCAATTCCTAATAGATTGGATGTATAAGATTAAATTAGGATTGTTTACTCAGACATTATAAACAGATCAATTTACTCCCACAACATTGCAGTGACAGTGACCATCCAGCAACACTTAGTATGTTCCTCTGTAAAATGAATTACCACATTGTGAACTGTTAAAATACTTTCTTTAATCCCTTAAGACTTCTCTGCACATCCCTGTGCAGGACAGACAGTTATTCAGAGTCCAGTTGTTCAGAGCCCAGGCCAGTTGTTCACAGTTGTTCAGAGCCCAGAACAACAGATTCACAGGTAGAAAGGGGGAATGGAATTCATCCCCTTTTGGGAGGGGGAGGGTGTTGCAAACACAACTTACATAAACGTTAAGTATCTTGTTCATGCATGTTTTATTTTTCCTAACACAGAAGATAATGGCTTTGGGTTGGGAAAAAAAAATAATAATAAGTTTGGTGTTTAAGAATTTAAAATATTTTGAGGATTTTTTCCCGATCTGTCCAAATCCTTAAATCCTACTGTGATAATCTAATATGGCAGATATAGAGCAAACAGTTTTCATTTTGCCAAAACATGAGACAAATAGTTAAACGCAAATCATAAAAAGATAAATTCTCTCTCAGCCAGGCAATCCAACTCTTAACAGTCCTGTCAGCACCCGGCTTTGGACTGTAATTATTCATTTTTTTTTTTAATAGAAAGTCAGTATTTTCTGGAAAGTAGACATGATGTGAAAACTCTTGTATGTGAAAATAAAAATGATCTAATTTAAGGAAAGAGTTTGATCCACCACTGAAAAAAAATAAATAAATTAGATAACTTAGAGAAAAATTAAACTGCTTCTTCCAAACAGACCAAAACTGCATGGCAAAAGTAAGGCTCTTTCAGAGAACTACCACCAGCAGTGATTTGGTAGAGCGGCAGTTTTACCCACCAATCTCTATTTTAATATTCTTTTGCATACACACACTGTTTAGTTTCTTTAATAAAAGATTTGCATGACATACTCCTTTTTGATCTAAATGTTACCAATTATGTTATATTAAATCAAAAAAGCTATAAAGCCCTAATGACAGGAAACATTGTGGCAGCCTCTCATTCCCATCAAAAAATTAAATTAAATTTAAATCATTAAATTAAATCATTAAATTAACTTTTCAGAGGTTAAAGATTTTCTGAATGCTATTTCTCTAACAGAGAACACGGTGTGCTTTTAAAATCAGATACTGAAGCTTATTGATTGAAGTGGATAGCCTTGTTTATAAGAAAACCTTTAACTTATGATTTACTTTATTCTTTTTTAATCTTACAGCTATTACCTAAATTATTTTTCTAGGAGACTGATTTTACTTTTATAAATAGGAAATTCTTCAAAGAACTAGTCAAAAAAATTTCAGGAGCATTTTCCAGAGTTGTTAATTACCATTTACTTTATGAATCAGCATTTTACCATCTCATTTCTTGGCATGAATATTTATTTGATTTCCATTAAACGCATGAGAAAGACTCATATTGATTTCAGTGGGAAGTGGATTAAATTCTAATAAGAGTTGACTACACATAGTTTTTTGCATTCAGATGTGAAGCAATACTTGCTCTATTTTGTCCTATGCTAACAACAAAATCTACTGCCATATCACAGTTGCTATGGTCCAAGAAAATTACATTCTGCTGCAAATATTTTGACTGTTCAGGAATAGAACCCTTAAAGATTTCCTTTTTCTGTTTACTCTGATCTCTTCTGTTTTGCTTAATTTAAATATGAAACATCACCATTACTGCAGTAGTGATGCTGTCCATCTGTGAGAAATAAAATTTGGAATCTGTTGGCTGCAAATTTTGTGTTTTGTTTGTTTGTTTTTAAGTAGAAAAAATTGTAATTTCACAAAAAGAAGCAAGCTTAAGAAGTATATTTCAGTAAAACCAAATAATATTTTTCTTTCTACATTCCTGTCCTGTTAACATTGCTTCTGATATAAAGAATAAGCACAGAATAAGAGAAATGCTACTATTGCTCTTATACCCATAAAATGTACCTGCAGCACAAAAAGCAGGCTACAGTTGTGAGGTAAGTACATACTGACGTCAACACAACCAAACTGCTTTTTTTTAAGTACTATCATATATGTGCAAAAGTGATACCAGAAAGGATTGAAATTTATATTTGGTTAATCCAATGACAAGGAACATGTTTTTATAACCACTGTAACGAAGTTTATGACCATTCTGTACATTAGAATTATAGAAAGAAACATCAAAGATCAGAAAATGCTGCAGAAAATACTTTTCCAAAGCCAAACAGAATACTGTTCATTTCATGGCTGGATAATAAAAATGTTCACAAAATAATTTAACAAAATAGCATGCATTGTGGAAAAGGTAGAAAAGCATCAATAAATAGGATTGGCATTAAAATGACAAGGGAAAACATAAAGCAAAATAATTCATGCAAAGAATCTGAAATACTGTATTTGTCTTTAAAATATGATCTTTTGGAGCTGCATTGACATATACCCAAGTTATTCTTTTTCCCTCCATATAAGGCAAAATTAGACACAGTTTAGAGGTAATTTCATCACAGTTATTGTTTTAATGGCACTTTAGCCAGTGTAGTAGAGAAACTAGTCATTGCATGTGAAACTGTTTAAAAAATACACCATCCCAAGTAAAGCAGAATGCAAGTCACTCCTTCAGTAAAGCAGAATCCAAGTCATTCCTGCAGTGGACTTAAAAAATTTCACTAAAGAGTCAGCCAAATAAGCACAGCCTGTTGTGACCTCAGTGGCTGAAGTATTTTAGTTTGCAACTACAGTTCACCAAGAATGTTTTAAAAGACTTGACGTTTTAGCATTCATTTATGCAATAGGTCCCATTTTCTACAGCAACCCAAGCTCACAAATAAAGGGACCAAAATATTGGATGATGCAGCCTTGAAAGACCTTCTTAGATGTCATTGATCAGTTCAGTATGTGTTTTGTAAAACCAGCCTGAAGAAAAGCTGTCACAAAACGGCCACATTACACAGATCAGATTAAACACTTTCTTGTTTAATCTACAAATCTAATGCTTAAATTACCTGTGAACAATTATCCTGAATAATCTCAGAGGAAGGGTAATTATGGATACAAAGTCTTTCTTCTCAATTAAGACTGAATATAGAAATGATAAGTAGTGAATAACTTTCCATAAACAAAGATCTGCAACCATTAAAGAGATCAAGATTCGTTATTTTTACTCTCATACCAAGGCAAAGAAAAAATTACAAAATAAAGATACATCTAATCAGGATTCAGCAGCACTCAAAGTCTGAATGTGTAACTCATAATGGGACTGCAGGGCAAACACAGTGATGGAATTAGAAATGAATCTGAATGTCTCCATCAATCATAAACTAGTCTAGATTTTTCTGAAGCAAATGGAAGTAGTTAAGAAATTAGTACCTACACTGAGAAGGGGAACCGGCTGTCTTCTGGCTTCAGGGCTGCACAGGCCTCCTCATCACATGGCCTTCATCCTTATAAACCAACTCCTTATAAACCAACATCCTTATAAACCAATTTTAATCACTTAACATCCCACCAGAGCTGTAAAGTTGAGTCACCTGCGTTACAAACGTAATGAAACAAACCACTTCCAAGAATAATCATATCTGTACTACATATTGAAACTAAAATAAAAATCATAGGATGCTTCCCCTTTAATGGCAAAAAAATGAGTCTCCTCAACAAAAACTTAGTACAAGCAGCGCCTAAAACATTTAGGAAGAAATCAGAAACAGACATCCTTTATCTGAAAGTACAATTCATAGGGAGCATAGTAAAACTTCAAAACAGTTGTTGCCTTGATAAAAATATGTAATGTGAGATATACTTCCTGTTATTACAGTAAAAAGCCAAGAGTCTTCACTTGCAGATGTTGCAAAGTCCTATTTGTATTAACATTCCCCCAGTGAAGTAGAAAAATTTCTAACTAATAATAAACAAGAGTTGATAAAGGATGAATGGCATGTTAATTAAACACAGCATGAAGATGCTGTGAGACCCAGCCACAAGAAGAAAAATAGTAATCAACATATTTTTCCTCCATTTCCACTTTTCTGACTGAAAATAAACCCTCCATTTGCAAACCAACTCTTCTGCCTTACGATTATGACATTCTTTTCCTTCAGCAGCTTGTTGTGCACAAAACAATATACAGTAGAAGACAAAAAGCATTTGTCATTCATCAATTTGAAAAGAAGCCTCTGCAATACTGTTTTCCCTTGGTTATTGCTACTGTAGTTCACAAATGAACAAGTTGTCTATGAAATACATAAACAGAAACTCTCTCTCCTAATTCCAGATTATTTCCCATCTTTCTGTTATTACCCTTTGCATGCAGTCTGATTTGATGGAAAGTAATGATAAAACAATGAAGCCTCAAAGATTTTTCAAAAGAAATACCAAATCTCTTCCTCCTCTTTCTGAACTGTAAGGTCTAAATGGAAAAACATATCCCATCACTGTATCCTGTTAGCAAAGCTGTTTTCCAAGAAGCCACACTTTATCTCCTCTCAGGAAAATACGCTACTAAGTCATTACTGTTTGTTTTTTTTTTAAGAACTTTAATTTTTTTTCAATACCCTACTTTTCTATTAGAAGGATTTATTCTACGAGCTGTAATGGGTGTTTGTATTCTCCTTTCATTTCTCTTAATAACAGCTGAGAGAATTCTCAAAGAAATAGGTCTTTTTCCAGTTAACCAGTTAGGGCTGATTTTGCACTGCAGTGTGCACATATACCCCCTGCCGATGTAAGCAGAAGATCTGCACATGCAGGGGCTCTGGAAGACCTAGTCTACACTCTGCAAAGTATCAAGAACATTTTGCACGCCTGAAATCACCTTGGAATACATTTCTGAGCACTTGAAGGAGTTCATTGGGAACAGTCATGACATATCGACCTGGGATAAATGACTCCATCAAGAATATTCTATTTAGTTTTAAGCCACCTTCTGGTCATTTGGAGCAAGTTCCACTTGGATCAGATGACCTCCTGAGGTCCCCTCCAACCTGATATTTCCCACAATTCTATTAATTCAGTATTTTTATCTGAAAGCACAAAGATTTTTAGCTATAGTATCACACCCCAGCTTTCCATATTCTATTGCTTTTATAAACACCATGAAGAAAGCAAAACAATTCTTTTTCTCTACCCTGTGTTGCACTAAATGCTGTACATTTGAAAACATGTTCCACATAAATTTTGGTAAATTTGAACTTTCTTTGCATCGTGAATTGCAAATAAAATAAAATATACTGAAAAATCCATTAATACTGAAAATTCCATAAAATATACTGGACACTCACATTATATCTTAAAATATTTTGATACTACTGCAGTGAAATTTAAAAACAACAACAACAACAAAATTACAATCACGTGCTTTACATCAGAGCATCTTTTGTTATACCTGCATAGGGTTTCAGCAAGCGAAGCCGCACAGTTAGGCCACAGTTCCAGGGAAGTGCTAAAGCATGAGTTTAATGCATTATCAATGCCTTATACCACACATGACGTCTCTCACTTCAGAGAGATTTTCTTTCTCCTTGTAAGTTAGTCAGGTAATACTTTCTCTCTCTTGCCCTCTAAAGGTAAATAAATAAATAAATAAAAACTCTTTATGATGTCTATACATTCTAATCTTTAGGCAAGAGTATTATCAAGTTGACAAAAAAAATAATAATTCCTTGAGTGCCTTTCAAGAACTCTGAATGCTTTTCCTTTATTATAGCCTTAAATCATAGCTTTGCAGAAAAGACTGTTATTAGTTCAAACAATGAATGTCTCTGTATTACCATTTCTTTCCAGTAATCACTCAATCAAACATTTGACTCACTACAGATTATAAGATTTCATTTTGGTACTAAAAAGAAAGAAGTAATGATTTGATTTTTGCTATTAAATGATGTACATTTCTACTCCATTACAGATTTTAAAAGTACCAAATATAACTTGATGAGAAACAAGACATAGGGATACAAAGCCATCCCAAATATTGCCACAATGTCACATGCAGTTTCCATTCTGTAATAAATGAGCTTTAAATAATCCTCAATTTATTTCACCCAGAAAAGATCAAAGAGAGAAAATTACTCCCTATGAAATGATTGAGATTGAATTGTACGTGGAAAAAAAAAAAAAAAAAAAAAAAAAAAGTGTGTTATCAGTGGTAGTATTATTTTTTCCAAAACTGAGCTTCTAGCAATCCACATTGAAACTTTTCAAGTACCACAATAAAGTATGAAGCTGCATTTACAGTGAGTAGATTTCCATGCCTTCAGGAAGTAGTCTTTTTCGGATGTCACAGACCAGCCTTGATTTGAATAATCTTAGCAGTTTGTCACTCACAGAATAAAATGGTGACTGCTTAAATTTCTTGAGGATGTGCTTGACTGCCAGTGAAATTTGTAACACATAATTGAGGAAAGTGTGGTAGGTTCCCAAGATAAAACTATCCTTGACTCCTACACTTTCTCAAAGTAAAAAATTATCTCCTCCAAAAGACAGTGAGAGCAGAAAGCTCATTTAGGTGCACTGACTTGCAATCTGGATAAATATATTTGTTTTAATGAGTTCTCAGGAAAAAGACCTCGTGTGTTGTCCTGATTGTAATTTGGGGCATAAAAACTACTGCCTAAAATTTGGTGAAATAGTAATTCCTGCACCACTTACAGAACAACACGGCACATCTTGCAAAGCTTTCTGATACAGGTATCTTCATTGAAAACAACGTATGAAATTCCTATTCATTCAGTCCTAGTACATCTACCACTAATACTGACAAGTGTCCATTTAAGTTTCATTGTTTCTTTGGAATCCAACTTCCATGACGATCTGTGCAAGCTAAACTCACCTGTTCAAACATTCGTGCAACTTCACTCATCACATTGCTAATGCGATTCAGTACTGACATCTTCTACCATGTGCTGGTCCTCTATGCAGCAGATCATCAGTGAAGTGCATTAGAATAAAGGAGGCACACTCATTTATTTATTATTGATGATGAAGTGGGATTTAATTATACAGGTTTCCAGTTGTAATTCCAGTGATTCCACTGGATTTTTTTTCTCTTTCTAACTAGTATTTAGGAAAAGAAAAATTAAGACTTTACCAATACATTTAGAACTTTATGCTGTTGATTAAATCTCATTCTACAAAAATTTTAACTTCCTTTATACTTTTACTTTTCTATTTTAAATGCAGATAAATACGTAACTATCTTTGCCAAAGTCCATATTAGAGTCCTCTGTTAAGAGGACAATCCTTCTCCAAGTCTATTGAATCAAGAAACTACATTTTATGACAGAAGCAATCAATTCACCAACTTTATTCCACCCCCAGAAATACGAATGCCAGTACACAGAACCACAGACAGCTTACACCCTATTGTATTCCACTGAAAATAAACACTTAAGATTAGTAAAGAAATTACTTGGCTACAATGTTGTGCAAATTTCCTGATAAGGTTTCCCCATTCTATTCAATGCATTTATTTTGATGAGCTGCTAGGTCAGCAAAAATCCCAGACACACCACCAATCTATAAATACAAAGATTTAAGAAAACATATATAGGATACAGAAATGGAGTTCACATGAGCACATACATGTGTAAACTGGAGAGAAAATAAATAATAAAAAAAATCATACATTCCAACACCAAGCAACACAAGAGACAGAAACACCTCATGATCAATACTTTTATAAACTACAGCCTCTTAGATTTAATAGCACCGTCGTTAGTGTATGAACTTTGACACATTGGCTGTCCACTGAAAAATCTGTACTGGCTTGCAAGGCACATTCTAAGCTGCAAGGTGACTGAATGAGGGCCAAAAATTTGTCAGAGTATCAAATGTTACTAACCTTTGCCATTGCATTACTTGTGAGGAAGCCATAGAGAGTACTTGGTTTAATAATTAGTTTGCAAAATCCCTTATTTCCAGCAACAACATGCATAGATTTTCAATATGAAACTTTCTCTTCTGTATATACAGATAAACATACTGCTATAACTCAGGAAGCAATGGATTCGAATCTAGTACCACATGAGGTTTTTCTCCCAACTAGAATGACAAGTCCCATCTTACTCTCCAGCATCTCTGAGCATAAAACCTAGTCTCTGTTAACTTCTGGAAGATACATTCTACTTATTTTTAAAAGTTGGAAAACTGAAGAGATCATTAAAAAAAAGAAAAAAGTATGAGAACATAATAATGATTTTGCATCAAAAAGAACCAGAAATCATCTTGCATGGTCATCATTTGCATAGCACTGTTTTTTCCCTGCACATCTATTAAGTCACTGTTGCCTCACCAGAAATAGTTACTGAAATAGCAGGTGCATAGTGTGCTACGTATTTGGAAGCCCTTGAACTTGTTTACCTCAATGAGTACAATCTTCCCACAAGCATTTCTGTGAGCTTTTGCAAAATAATGGAAAAAAACGGCTTGGTGCAAGATATTCCCAAACGCACCAGAATCTTTTGCATTGAAAGCAGAATGTATTCAGGGTGCGCTTTCTCTGTGGTCTTCATATTTTCTTTATTCTCTTGTTATTGTTTCCTTGCTGTACTACTACCATCTTTTTCTTATTTCTCCCCTACTTTTTCCTTCTTGTCCTACCTTATCACACTGCACTTATTTTCTGAATTTTGTTTCCTGTCTTCATTTCTGTATGATGCAGACACATATAGTAAGTAACACTGAGCCTAACTTTAGGTTAGGAACTGAATTCTTACAGATGGCGATATGCCCTCCTGAGGGGCAAGAGGTCTGGGAACAGGTATTTGAAATCAATTTCAAGTTCAAAACAGGAAAGAACTGTGTTTTCTGCATAGAACTGCTGGAAGTCCCCTTGGAAAGTCTCATAAGGACATGGTTCTGGTGACTGACACTACAAGAACCTTAATTAAGGATGAAGGACAATACACAGGTTTATCCCCTGGAACCTTCCATCATGGCCACAGAAGACCTTCTCATTCAAGATATTTCAGTGAAAGACTATGAATTTACACCAGCAATCTGAAACAGATCTGAGTGCGGGATTTAGTCCTTCCTGGACTGGGAAAATTACTTAAGAGTTATACACTCCCTTTCTTTCAGCACAATGAATGGAAAGACTTAAATGACTTTAATGTTCTTTAAATTGCAGAGCATGCATAGCAGTAGTGCCCTAGTACCTTGTTCTTCCACCAACCTTGACATACACCCTTGGAGTTCAAAGCTTTATTAGAAAAACAGATTGAACAGATGCATATTATATATATATCACAGGATGATCCTCTTTAGGATTTTTTAGTAATAGGTATTGAAAAGGGCATACCTTTAATGCAAAATACTGTATTGACATGTCCTAGAAATACCTATAGTACATGTCAATATAGCATTTGCTAAAATTGTTTTTTTTCACTGAATAATGAAGAAGTCAGGAAAGCACTCATAAAATGTTGAACATAAATTACTGCTGCCTATGGCTACAGTAGCTTAAATCTTCTTTCAAAGAGGATTTTTTTTCCCTTTCCTTTTTTGTTTGTTTGTTTTAAATCCCTCTTTTCAACATGTATATTTCACAGGTTGCACCTTGAAACATCCTTTTCTTCCATTGTTTTGTCAGTGGCACTGCAGATGGAACAGATGCAGTCCCTGGAGTAACTGTAAACTTTGTTCACTTAATGTAAGCTGATGAGAAAAACTTATTTATGTAAGTACTACAGCAAAGGAAGTTAGTAAGTAAGGCCCTAATATGGAGCATTTGTTCACTTAGTAGCCACTAAAATTTGTTAGCTACATTTATCATCACCCTTACTGGTTTGCGCTTTAGCAGCCTTTAAGCATGTACATTAGTCACATACTAGTTACCTGGTATGGTAAAAAAGCAGCATTCTAATGGAAAAAAATGTGATTCTCATATACTTGAGGAAACATCTCAGTTTCTTCTCATAGGAGTCACTGTCAAACGGCAAACAAATGGAAGCAGTCTGTATGTCTAGGCAACAGAATGGTAACCTAAGGAAGAAATGGAAATGACAGAATCAAATTTGAAAGAACACACTGTCCTCCTCTCCTCTGTTTGCTGTACATCAAACCAGTCATGCCAGGTGGGATGCTAGAACCCACGCCCAACAAAGCACAGAACAAAGCAGCAAACGGGGTAATCTCTCCACGTCTGAATTTCACTAACAAAAACAGGCAAGAAAGAATAACAATGGAAGCACTGGAGAGTTTTTTGTTTTGTTTTGTTGTTAACACGATGGACAATTAATTGCATGGGAAACCAGAAGGCATAGCATTGAGGAGTGCCTTTTAGAAATACTGTATCCTATAAATCTAAAGCAAATTGCCAAAATACAAGAACTGGCAGTATTCATATTGTATCACATCTTTTCTGCAAAACTAAGGCAAAACTAAATACCTTATAAGTGAAAGGAATAAAGATAACTGAATTGTGCGACAAAAACATCCCCAGTCTGTCATTCCTTGCTTATTATAAATAAATTAGAAAATTGGAAAATAAAGTATTTAGGGCTAAACAAAGTATCTTATTTCATTCAGAGTAAGTGACTTCATTCAGAAAGGTAAATACCACTTTGGGGAGAAAAAGTAGAACTTTTTTATTATATTCCTTTTTCACTCCGTTTTTATTTTAGCCAAAGCTCTTCAGTCAATTTCATGCAAAAATCATAATTCTGTGTGCATTTTTCGAATAAAAATGTTTTAACTAAAAAATTAATTTGCCCCTAATAAAAATTCATTGTGGTTTGACTGGTAAAGGGATTTTGTAATTATTCATTGTTTTCAAGAATAACTGAGATATTCACCAACCAAAACTGCATTCATCTACCTAGCTTCACTGACTTTATGGACAGTTACCAAAAGTCTGGGCTGCTTCTGTGAAAGAGAAGGAAACTGCACTGCGCTGCTTACTGAGTGATACATATACCCAGGAATTTCAAAGTGCTGCATGATCATCCATAAATTAAACCTTACTACTTCACTGAAGGCAGAATTCCAATGGTTTCTCAAGTGTAAACCAAGATATTAGATAGCCCTATTCCCCTGACGCCACGAAAAGTCATGTTGTACAAGGAATCACAACATGAGCCCTGTCTCCTCAGCTACCAGAATGGATGGATGTGATCCATCAAGCAGTTGAAAAAATGAATGTGCAACAAAACTTGGGGGTGTAAAATTGTGCCTAGCATTCAGCAGTGTAAGTAAACTTACATGCCTGACGTGCACAGAGACAGAAGTTATGCTGCAGGGCAGAGACCAGGCATGGTAAGGTCCTGTTGATTTAGGTAAAATCCAGTAGTACACATGTAGCTTAGAGTCCCCTTGCCCCCTTGTCATCTTACTCTTTCTGCCTCCCTGGAGCATAGCTTTGTGCAAGTATTTGGAGAGCTGACCTTAACAAAAAGTGTAAGCTGAGACTGTCGCATGGGTTAGCCATAGAGACAGATATCCTATTCTGACATATCTGAAAAAAAGCTCTTGCTGCTCCTGCACAAATGTCATAATGAATGCAGGGCACAGCTCTCCTACCAGATCACCACTCTACTCCTCCTACTCCCTTTGACCTCTTTATCAAATCCCACACTTGTAGCTCAGCATTCCTTCCCACACACAAACACCTTCAACTGCAAGATCAAATTCAATGACCATCAGGGTGTCTTTCTTTTTACCCCACGTCCTTCTGGTCCTGAAGTGAAGTCATTCTTAAAATCAAGTGATGACATTCAAATCACGCTGACAGAAAGGAAAAATGTCATGACTTGGGAAAGTTAATGTCAGAGTTATTTTAATTAAAAGAACAATGACAAACTACTTCTGCAAAGACAAAGTTTTTGTGTTTAAAAAGAAAAAAAAAAAAAAAAAAAAAAAAAAGACAAAGCATGGGTGTGTATTTCCATTTGTATTCTTTTGTACTTTTTTTTTGAAGTCACCCCACCTTCCGTCATTTTCCCCATACACAAACAATCTTCTGTACCACTAAATATTTGATTCTCAGGTGGCAACATTATGAAATAAGATTCAGCTTAAGGCATGTTTTTTTTTGCAGGGCAATTGCAGCCTCCAGAAAATAAGGTATTTATAATGTAAATGTAGACAGATCCTCAGATCCAATAGCATAAATGTTGATGGTACAGTCATTTCAGAAATATTTTTTTTTGAATTGTGTTAAAATTTCAAACTAAAGCAAGATGTATGAGCCACATATACAGGTGCTCATTGTATCAAGACACTTGTTATCTGTCATCCTGAATGCTCAATTCTGACAAACTGCACAGAGAAAAAATATTGATACTTTCTTCAATTGGATTAAAATTATATGAAAGTAACCTGATGTTACCTAGCTTCTTTCTGTTAATGGAGTTTAGATTACCCTTCTACAGTCTCAGAAGAACTGAACTTTCAATGAAGATTAATACTACATTCACTTCACTGCACATTAATGTAGAAGACATTACTTTGTGCTCCAGGAATTCCCACCGGCAAATGATATTAAATCCATGCATTGTCTCTCTAGCTATCCTGACATGTTGGCTTTAGCACTTCTGTAAATTCAGCCACAGCTGACAGTAAGACTCTATGCCAGAATTCTGGTTCAAGTATTCAACCACTTTGAAAAATATATTTATCTTGGAAGAAAGTACAGACCAGTACAAAACTAAAATTGCTGCTTCGCATGCCATTGAAATGTTTTTTTATGGGAACGCTGGAAAAGTTACTAAATTTTATTTTGAAATAGCATTTTTTTAGAACTCTCATTTTGAAGTATTAATTACATTATTTAATGTAATGTATTCATCTGTAAAGACTTGTCTTTAAGTGCGCTAATGTTTTTATGCACTTAGAGCTTTACCTCTACTCCTTTTTTTTTTTTTTTAAGTGAAATGTCCTCAAAACTGCTCTAATGAGAATATATGGAATAAGAAAAATATATTGGTTATACATTCCCTCTGTAGCTTAAGTAAGAAAACAAAGACAAATCTCCATGTTCCACGGTATCATCCTCATTCAGATTTAAGTAAATATAGCCTGCAGAGACTGAACAGGTCCTCTCCCACTGCATACTGCAATTCAGTACTTACCAAACTAAACTTTGTTTTCAACCCCTACAAAACTTTGGTTTAGGAGAGGGCTGTAGAAGCTGTTAAGCTCTGAGAATTGTACAAAAGCTTTCTTTCTTGGATGCATCCTTAACTGATACGATCATAATTACATACACAGATTAAAATTATGTGTGTAAATTTTTGTGCAGAGATAAAAGAACATTAGAGAAATAAGCGTGTTCCTTCAGATTGCCTAGAAATAATTCCTGGAAAATAGGATCTTATTCAGAAGTTCATCATGCAGCAAAATGCCCAGAATGGAATCTTTCTCACTTGGGTTGAAGGAACATTGATGGTATTAAGTCCCAAAGCTCTGTGTATTCCCAGTTTAACACCTATAGTAGCAAAAACAGCAACTACAAAACAAGCCAAGACAGTTTCTCTTCCCACCCCTCCTTTTATTTTTTTTTATTATTATTATTGCCAGTCCATATAACTTAGTATCTCTGTGGTGAAAATCCCAAACCAGGATTCTCAGAAAGGTATCAGTCTATCCTAGAACAAACTTTTAATTGCACTAGACTTTTCCTGCACTGGCACTACAATATTATTATGTAATCACTAAGTTCTGAAGAGTCCTCTTTTCCACGAGACTACAGCAAATAACAGCGTAAGCATACGATCAGTCTATTCTGAAGACCTCCTCAAGTGCTTTACTTTGTATACAGGAGATGCCTGAAACAACTCTCCTTTGCCAGCCAATTTCAAAAAGCCAAAACCTAAACATTTTAGAAACCAAGTGGATGTCACACAGACTTGAAAGTAGCATAAAAGATGTAGGTGAGTATTTGAAGCTCTGGAAAACACCAGCTCCAACTTACCTTTTCCTTAGGAAAGTATTAACTGCTTGGCACTATAATTGCCTGCCACCTGAGTCCCAGGTAACTGTAACATATTGTCACATTACTTTTCTTACAATTACTATTCCTCTTCTATTATTTCCTGCTAGTGTTGCAAATATAACAAGAGCTGTAATACCTTCAGTCTTATTTCAATGGCATCGGTACATGGTCATATTCACACATCTCTCCCACAGTTCAGCAGCTCTCCTGGTACCTGATTCTGCAGAGCTCTCAACCCAACCTACACTGAAATCAACAGAAGTTCCCCGCTGATCTTAATCCTTACACTGTGTAAGGCTGCCAGATGCTGAGCAAGCCCAGTTCCTCCTGATTTTGATCAATGACAATGTAGAGAGCCATTCAAAAGACCTGGTTCAAAGCAGTTTAAATCGGGCACTGTGAGGAAGTAGATCACAGAATCACAGAATCACAGAATCACAGAATAGTCTAGGTTGGAAGAGACCTCCAAGATCACCAAGTCCAACCGCTGACCCAATGCTAACAAGTCCTCCACTAAACCATATCCCTAAGCTCTACATCTAAACGTCTTTTAAAGACCTCCAGGGATGGTGACCCAACCACTTCCCTGGGCAGCCTATTCCAGTGACTAACAACCCGTTCAGTAAAGAAGTTCTTCCTAATATCCAACCTAAAACTCCCCTGGCACAACTTTAGCCCATTCCCCCTCATCCTGTCACCAGGCACGTGGGAGAATAGACCAACCCCCACCTCACTACAGCCTCCTTTCAGGTACCTGTAGAGTGTGATAAGGTCGCCTCTGAGCCTCCTCTTCTCCAGGCTAAACAGTCCCAGCTCCCTCAGCCGCTCCTCGTAAGACTTGTTCTCCAGACCCTTCACCAGCTTCGTAGCCCTTCTCTGGACTTGCTCCAGCACCTCCATGTCCTTCTTGTAGCGAGGAGCCCAAAATTGAACGCAGTACTCGAGGTGTGGCCTCACCAGAGCCGAGTACAGCGGGACCATCACTTCCCTAGCCCTGCTGGCCACGCTGTTTCTTATGCAAGCCAGGATGCTGCTGGCCTTCTTGGCCACCTGAGCACACTGCTGGCTCATATTCAGCTGACTGTCAACCAATACTCCCAGGTCCTTCTCAATACTCCCAGGTCCTTCTCTTCAGTTAAACACACAAACTGAGACAGAATATCAGAATCCTTTTCATTCTTGTTTTGTGAACATTACTATTCAGACTGGAATCTCAGTTTATGTTCCCTGGGAATCAGAGCCCACCAAGTCCCAAGACTTTCTAATGTTTCTAAATAACCTGTGACTAGACCAATCTGCATAAATTCAAAGCGGAGAGCATATATGAGGAGGGAAATTGCATTTACATTTCTTTTGCAACTTAAAAAAGGTTTAAAATTGGTTTTGTGGCCTGTGAGTTAGACAGTGGTCCCCACAATGATAAACTGCATGCATTTTTTGTTGTGTTTTGTGTTTTTTTTCTCTATTGTGCTGCATTACCTTTCTAACATTATTGTGTAGCTAAGCAAAAGTATACATCTCTAAAAATAAGTTCCTATATTTTGCTACAGTGGCAAGTGCAAGTAAAAAACTTATTCAGTGATAAAACACCACTCTTGAGGAACTGTCACACTCAAAAGTTGAAGCAGTTACAGTTTCATGTTCAGACATAAATGAAGCAAACTATATATACAGTAGCTGTTTAAAATACGTTTTAATTTCTTGGGAAAATCACTTTGAGAGGTTTTTAACATTTGGAAGTGTGTTTAGTCCCCAGAACAGCAAGGCCACTTGCAAAGGGATGCTGGGAAGATTTGCCATATCTACCTTATTATTTGAGGTAAAACATTTTCCAAACTGGTAACTAGACCCTGCCCCAATCCCAATTATTCATTCCATTGTTTGCAGTTTGTACAGACGTTAGTTATAGAAGGAGCAACTGCCTTATGCTTTCCTAGTTCTCCATTACCTGTTTTCCCTTTATTATTAATGTCTCTTCTTCTGCATATTGTAGAGGCAGACTGCTCTTTTATCAAATTAAAGTGATTTCTAATAGATAAGTAGAATTTCTTCCAGGAACTTGGTTAAAAGGAAAAAAAAAAAAAATCTAAAGGAATATAAAAGTTCCTGTTTAATCTTACTTTTAGCATTTGGAGGTGGATGCAAAATTTGAGGTATTTACCATTTCTGTATAGCTTTGATATGGCTAGCAACAATTTAGTGGTAGCAATTTTTGGCTCCCATATTAGATGCAGTTGTAAAGTCAAGGCTTCTTTTCTGAGAATTCTCAAGGGAATACAGGCAGGAAACATGCAATCATGGGAAAGGGAACAAGGCTGATCAGAGTGATGTGACTGGGCACCAGCACTTACAATGTATGCTAGATGCAGTATCGGTTTTGTTTGGATTTCATCTTATTGGCATTAAATGTTGTGAGAGAATGTTTATCACATCCCCCTTCCATAATACACTTTCATCACGCTACTTATATGGTGAAACTCTTTCTGTTACAGACTGGAAAAACTCTGAAGAGCTCTATGCAAGTAAAATAGTTGGATACAACTGTCTTGAGTCAGTCTGCCAACCAGGAAAGCAGACCTTTAGGAGGAAAATATCTTATCAGTCATATCCTTGTCTTAATCATACCCTCCATCCTGAAAAGACCTACTTCTTCCAACTCATGCCAGTTTCAAGCTGCCTGTTTGATGGATGCACTCAATTTGGAATAAAGAAATCTGATTTATAAAAGCTGTTCTTGGATCCTAAAGGGTTCTCTGTAGATTTTAAGGATTCTAAACTAAATGTCACAAGAGAAGTGTGACCTATTTTAGTTCAGTCCTGCATTTTCAGTCAGCACAAATGTAAATTACAAAATAGGCTTCTTATTTATCCTTGCGTCTCAACAGCTTAGACTCTGTACCCAGTACAACAGAAAACCTTGCACTATTTGCCTTTAAATCATTTTTATAAATGTTGTTTCACTTTCACAGAAGATGGACTCAAACCTATACACTTCATGTCATACACCTCTACACTTTGAAATAACATGGCTTTCACTTAAAACCTTCTCCCTTCTCCATTTACTCAAAAGAGTAAATGCCATTTCCTGCCATTATTTCTACAAACCATCCAGCAGGAAAACGAGGCCAAATTCACGTCTCTGTCTCTCTCTATATATTTGCATGTGACCTACATATACAAAGCACTTACCCAGTGAATGTGCAAAGTCTAGATCCTGTACACACATGGGCTAGTTGTATTAACAGTAATGTCAACAGAAATGGCATTCTTAGGCAGTTCTACATTTAGAAGTCTACAGTGCCTGAAACTGAAATTGTAGTCTTCAGTCTTCTGAGAAATCAATTTTGCATTAGACCCTAATTCAGAAATATATGGAATAATGCAGATATTTCTTCACATGGTAAAAGACTGGTTTTCAATTAACTTTTTTCAAGCTGCTAGACAAGACTGCATTCCTTAAAATAAGACAATCAAACTATTACTTGTATCTCCACCTGTCATTTGATACTGATTTGGCTTTCTATAATCACAGACTATTTACTGGTTACTTGTACACCAGCAGTAGCAAACTAAAACAAATATGAATACGTATTTTCAAAATGACAGTTGTATCTGCTAAGTACTTTAAAGCTACGTATTTGGCTTTAAATCGTTACTGGATGTCTTGAGATTCCTATTTACATCATGTTTCACAATTCTCGTCTGTTGTACAAGACTCATCAGAAAGTGCTGCTATAAAGAACATACCACCTCTCCCTTCTATTATTTATAAAGCAAAGCTTAGCTGCTGTAAATCTATGTAGACATCTAGGTTCTGTAGATTCTAAAACAGTACCCTTGTGCTCTCCCCCCTCTTTTGACTTTCAAGTGGGAAGAAAAATCAAACGTGTGAGATCTGGTTTAACTACCCTGCAATTTACTAACTTTGCCCCTTTGGGAGTCACAGGCAATAACTTATTTAATACAATCTGGATGACTTCTTTCACCTGGTGGTAGAAATCATCACTCTTTTCACTCCCACATGGACCTAGTTGCTCCTTGTATCAGGAGAAAAGGACTGGACATGTTCTGTTTTGTTGCTGTGTTCTTCTCCAACTTTAAAATTCTTTTTATCCTATCCTGATTTTGTTTTATCAGAGAACTAGACTTGTGAAATTAATACTTACACTGGATAATTTGTTTCAGGAATAGTACTGATGTTTCCTCCAAACGCTGTCATTTCTCAAAAAGCTAATTGTATCCTATGGCCATAACATAGCTACTCCCTTGTCATTCTTGAGTAACTTGCATATCAGAAGCAATATTTTGTTAAGTAATGGCTTACACGCCTGGACAACTCCCAGTGCTCAGCTAATTCTAATTGCATTTGTGACCAACTAAGATTGTGCCTCATGGCAGTTCTTTCAGATCAGCTAACAGTCCTAACCTGTCACTCCGGAGCAACATGTTTGTATGACTATGTTCTAATTACTGATCGTTTCTGTTCAGATAACCATAACTTCCTGATTTGCTAATCTATGGAATACAGCCAATTTACAGCATTTCAAAATAAATATTCTACCAATTCATCCTATGTCTACTGAAAGTGCAGAAGGGGCATTAGCTGACTCAGAAGATACATTCTTACGTGTTTTTATGAAGAGGCATACATAGAGATCTCCGCAGAAGCTGCCTGATCAAATGCTCTACCTGTCAAGAGGATGACTACTAAGAACAACATGCGATAATTAAAGGCTAAATCAGTCTTTGAGGATGTTTACAAAAAGACAGACTAAAAATGTATAAACCAAAATTCATCCACATTCTCACAATACCTCTTCATCATGCCCAGTACATAAAGATTATCCATGGATTTTATTCCTGTTACCTTCAGTTCCCTGTTGCACAGCTGAACTTTATGAGTTTTCCTTAAAGCCACCCCAGTACAGCTATTGATGTAACACCGTCTACAGCCTCTCCTGTAACTAATGGTATATTATTTCGGAACAAAGGGGAGTGGTTCTTTCATTGTCCTGTTTTTTACAGAAGGAGCACATACAGACTTTTAGCAGCCTGATCAAAGTGTACCTATTGATTAAATTAAAATGAAAACAAAAATGTCTGGGTTTTGTTCAGGAAAGTAAATACCAGCTTATATGCATATTCTCTTTATGCCTCAAAAATAGCATTCTCCTTCATGAGCAGTGCCATTGATTGTTGCTATTCGGGCAAATGTCTAAGAACATTTTGTTCAGTAATTATTGTGGGCTTGAGCACAGACTATAGAAGAGAAATCTATTTTAAACTCAAAACCCAGTGTGCCCTTCACTGCAGGCACGGCTGTGACTAACAGAGATGTCATGCTTATTATCTTTACCAGATGCAGAAGCTCAAAATGAACCATCGAGCTCATTAGAACACACAAAGCAAGGGACAGCATCCAACAGTCATAGCAACAAATTACTGGGATCCAGGCAAACTAGCTAACTACAAATTGAAGTGGAAAAAAAGGGTGAGCATAAGACCTATAGTAATCATTCACAGCAAACCCAAGAGTCAAACAAATAGCCTGATTTTTGATGGCCCTGGAAGCATCAGGAACGAATACATCAAAATGCTTGAGTGACTAATAAATGAAAAAAAAAAAAAAAGTTGTCAATAATTAGATAAAAATACAAGCAACAGATGTACAGTAGCCAGGGATTTGATTAGAACTCCTACTAAGGAAAAACTTACAGCTAGAAAACATTTCTATAAGAACAATTCCACATCAGAGGTGCCATGTACCTCCTCATCTCAAGCATGTCTGCTGCATTTCTGTGTGTTTAGCAGTGTTCTAACTCTTCTGGCCAGAGAAGATTAACAGACAGAATTGTAGGGGTTGGAAGGGACCTTGAGAGATCATCAGGTCCAAACCAAATAATTAAATAGAATTTTTCCACAGTTTCCCTAGAGCCACTTAACTTCTCAGAGTGAACTCGCTAGTAAGTAGAGAGATTTGCCCTTATTTTTCATTTGCATAAAACTGTACCCTTACCATTTTGCTGCCTGCACCTCAAAATACCCTGTGATCTGTTATTTACATTGTAAATAAATGTTTGGTAGAATTACATAGCATATACATTGGAGTAATAGAATTGAGAACTGGGCTCAGGAACTGGACATAGAATTTCTTATCAATTTTGCCTTACTCATAAGTCTATTTTCATTTGGTCTTGCTATCCTTATTTCTCTTTTTGGGTCTTGCATCTCACAAAGGATTGTTTGACATTTACTGATATAAGGCCCTACTCTCACCATCCTACAGCCTTCCGAACAAGAAAGGTTTCTGTTTTGAATGAGGTTGGGTTTCTATCTCTATATTTCTCTCAGCATTCAGAAGTGATGGGTAGGAGTTTTAAGTGTTATAACCCCAAAATCTCAGGTTTTGGTTATACTTGAAAAATAAGCATTTGCTTTATGTAACATAAATATATGCTAAATATATGTTAAAAAATAACATCAAAAAAATGTCATTGTTTGTTGTTGAGCTCTCTTGATCAAGAAGGGGACATCACTGAGGTCAAGGGTTCCATTCCATTCCATTGACCTAGTGTCAGAACACACTGGGTCCAAGCCAGCACTTGCCTTGGAAGGTTTGGAAAATCCTTGGAAAACAGAAGGGGAGAAAACTAGAGTTCAAAGGGGCTTTTATTATGATTTCAAGTCCATGCTTACTGCAATGAGAAAAAGATAAGCAAAACAAAATCATAGATACTCAAAGTCCTCCCTCCTGACACAGCCAAAGACATCATGAGAGGCTAAGAGGAGTATGAAAGTTTCAGCAGTCCAAGGGATAAACTGGACATTTTATTTCAGCATATTTACTATGAGACTATTACTAATTGTGGCTGGAACTCAAAAAGACCTTGAGAAACTGAACAAAATTCTGATTACATTCTAGGGGAACTTTCTCTTCAAAAGAGTCCAAAGCAGACTGGAAATCTATGGGCCTCATTGCTATCCTTGAACAAACAGTACATAAAGCCTTGGTCTGTTATTTCATAAGAGGCCACTTTCTGTCTAGAAACATTTTCAGTGCCTGTTCATTAACATTATCCATAAAGATGAAAATAAATATGCTCATCAGAGCACCAAATTTCATGTAGGCTTCTGAAATGTTTAGCTACTAAAAAATAGAATCTTCAGCAAGGAAGAATCTTCAGGTTAAGAAGGCTACCAACAGATATGGAGGGTCATCTTCAATGCACAGTCAAGTATCTGTGTTTTTGCTGAAGGTGTCAAATAAAAAAGACCACATAAAAATAAAGAAAAAATGTAATAAAAGAAAAACAATTAAGTCTAAGTACAGAGATTGTTTTTCTATCACTAAAGATTTTAAAGTTAGCTTCCTGAGCATGGTAAGATAAAAAGAAAGAAAGAAACTTTTATAGGTAGATACTCATAATCTCCAAAGGAAGAGGGTAAAGGCTAAAATCAATTCTTCATGGAATCATTTCATTTTAAAGTATGCTACAACAATCTGAAAGAGTTCGGCAACGTACTGAGTATGTCTCGTTTTTCATGAAAGTGTCTTAACAATAAAGCAGGGAAGCTCTTTATGAATTATCTCCCTTTGAAAAGACTTGAAAGACGAGCCTGCAAATTGTTGATATAAGGACATCAAATGAAAAGAAAAAAAAATCCCATCCACTTTATAGTGAATCGGATATATTTTTATCAGGTTAGGCTATGCACTCCAATGAGGCACACTTCTAAGATGCCAGGATAAATAATTAGACATTTTTAAGTCACCTGAATGGACATTACTAACTGTTGACCACTGTGTCAAAGAGTAGAGCATAATTTAAAATTGCTGAGTGAATTTATAAAATTAGATATTCATTAAATTATGATCATTTCCTTTTCTGACAGTCCATAATAGTTTTCAGATTGCTATAAAGACCTTTTGCATGCCTTCTTACCCTGAGATGGCTACATTCCTGTGGAATTATTAGAACTTGACAGCTCTATATAAAGTTGAAATAATGGGGTTTGGCATCTCAGAGTTCCTTAATCCTTTTCTATCAATACTGTTGCAATAATTGAAAATGTCAGACTAAAATGGTTGTAAGCCTCAAACATCTGTCACTTATAATTATACCAAAAATTGATATAATTATTACACTATGTTCCATCACAAAACCACAATACTGAAAACATAATTACTTCAGCATGTCCAACTTTGTTCCAATATAAAGCAAAAATTAATAAATAAATAAATCACCCACTCAAGGCTTTCAAGGAAGCCCTGATCAACTATGAGAGGAAAATTACCCTTTCGCACAGAACAGGACAAACTATGGTTTCTAATCCATCAGTCTATGAAGAATGGCATTGATGCTGTCACTAAAAACATATATGTAATCTAGCATTCCTATAAACTCTCTAGTAACTTCTAAACATATATATATACACACATTCAAATACATTATATTGCTTGTGATTGCTATCACTGGATTATTCTTAATGTAAAGGTAATGACTTGTGAAAATTGATGGCACAAATTAAGGGAGGTCAGCATTATACAATGATGAACAGTTAAAATCATTTCTGTCATTTATGGACTCTGAGTGGGCATTAGGTAATTTCGTATGCAGTAAACAAGCACTGCATTTGATTTCTGATCTCCTCCACAGCCCTAAAACTCAAAGTGAGTTGGATGCCAGTAGTGTCAACACTAAAAATAATAAATAATAACAAAACTCAACCACTTTATCATCTAAACTACAGGAGTAACAAACCTCCTGTCTGAGAAAACGTTATTTTAAAGGTAATTCTAAATTTCTTTGGTTCCCATGTTTTGGGTTCATACCTTGTTACTTTACATCCCAGGAATTCAGTGTAAATGTGAAAAACAAATACACGCTTTTGCCATGGTGGTTCATTTATCATTTAATAAATTTTACTGATTAAACAGAAAGAAGCAAGTTCTACATTTGATTAATTGGTGTAACTGACAATTAATCTCTGCTTCTTTGTCTAGCACACTGTTCAAATGACCCTGAGATACCTAGATAAAAGACTGCATTTTGGCTAGATACTACAATAAGCAAAAGACCAATGCTCCCTGGTTAAAATGTCTTGTCTTTTCTAAAACTGAGTAGCCTTGCACACCATCTTTGGAAGTTCATTTAAACTGACTAACATGCTTAACTCCTTTGTCACCAAACAGTTTAATGTTATCAAGAGAACATGAAAATGTCCGTGCTTTTAAATCTCTGAGATGTTGCTTTATGCTCAAGGGTGGAAATCAATTTCTTGTATAATATCTGTGTTGACTTGTATTTCTCTGTGATAGTGACAATACTGAATTTCCACCCTCTTCTTGTTCAGGAGTTAACATTTCTGTTTCAGCACTTCAAACTACTACCTTTTTTTTTAAAAAAACTTTTTTTTTTGTTATCATCTCTTGTTTTTCCTTTCTCACCAGACTTCAAATCCTTCTTTTCTACATTTCTCTAGATCACCCTAACTTACTACACCATTTTTCCATTAAAGTATACCCAAATTCTAGATTCTCCCTCATCTTCTGTCGCTGAGGCTATTCTGAACACTAGTACAAATGAAATGTCCACTTCAACCCATAAGCATTAGATTAATCTTCCAGCATCAAGTCCATGCTATACGATAGAGCTGCCAGCAGTTTTAAAATAGTATCAGAATAAACATCAGGCAGCATTAACTGAAATCAACAAATGTTTTTCGTTGACTTCAGTGACACCAGAATGCCATGTTCTCAAATCTCATTGTCACATTTTTGGCCCTGATAACTTAACTAAACTGGCCTAACTAAATAGCAGAATCATCTAGGATATTTAGTAAGTATCCTAACATTTGTACTTCATTCATTGGAGTATGGTTCCTGAATCCTCAACACATTCAGACAGAGAAGAACACCAGCAAGTGGTCTAGTTGATTTCTGTCACAAATTGTAACTCAAGTTAAAAGTGTCATGCCCTAGTCAAACCATTCTTACCATCTTATCTTGAATTCCATACTGAACTTTTTCTCCTATCCAAGGCATTCCAGTTTATCCTGACTTGTTGCACTGTCAGACTCTCTTTGTTTATTGATGAAATTTCTGCTCTTTTGAACTGACACTCCTCAGCATTTGTGTTATTCCTTTCCTTCCAGTTTATGGTGACTAAAGGTTGCTAAGGATTACATCTATCTTGTGCAGTCTGGTCACATTACAATAGTATAGCTGCTTAACATAGAGCAGAGAAGTAGATTGGTTAGCTTTTTTGAATCAGGATGATTTTAGTTTAGTTCTGTAAATATTGTTGCTTTATATTTTGCTTTCATCATTTCTCTTATTTTATTTTTGATTATTTGATCTATAAATATGGTTTTATTTTATTTTTTCCATTAAGAATCATCTTTTGTTTGTTTATCTACAGTGAAAATGGGATTGTTTTGCAAAAACTACTTACATTTTCAAATCTCTGCTTAGAATTAGTGCTGTCCTTAAATAATTAAGGTCATAATAGAACCATCTAAAAAATCTTTGTATCTGAAAAAAAAATCATTTCATTAATTGTCTAATTACTTTTCCTTTGCATTTGGGTATGAAGGCTGAGACACTGGCAGTCTACCAGACCTCTCTATGGATAATTTCCTCTAAATAATGAACTAGAGCTATTTTTACTTCTCTATTTTTATATACTCTGCTAGCTTCCTTTTTGTTATTGGTACTAGGAAGTAATTTATTGCATTGTTATGGGATAGTCAGCTTCTTCTCATTCTCCTTCTCACTATATAAATATGTCCCTTTCTCTCTCTCTCTATATATATATATATCTGTTTACTCATAAAAGTAATTCAACAAACTAGTCTAGATGTTAAGGCAACTCCCAATGAACTCTGCTTTTTCATGCACTTTCACTCAACATTTGAAGTGCTATCAAGAGTGTTCTATCACTCAGCATTCAGTGTTATTGGTCTAAATGAGTGGGGAACAACAAAATGCCTCAAGCAAAAATAGTAATGGGATCTTCCTCAGTAATTCCAGAACACCTCAGTTAACACCTCCATCTACTACCTTGTGTCCTACCTATGCCCTAAAGCTACAGCACAACACTGCTAATGCAGGTTACATCTCATCTTCAGTCACAAGTGAAATGTGATACCTTGAAATTGATTAACAAGCTAATTTGTCTATCTTCCATACAAGCAACTCCAGCTTTTCTTATATATATATATTCCCCTTCATGTTTACAATTATTTCCCTATAAAGACTTTAAAGATACTTTTTATCCCTTTTTAAATCCTTTATGAAAGCCCTGCCTTTCTGAAAAGTTTACAAAACCCTTGACATTGGAATGCCAGAAGGTAATCTATCTTTCTGGCTGGCATTATTTATTGGGTTTCTTTACTGTTCTATTTGTCATACCTATCCAGCATCTTATGTCTTATACTTAATTCCTAAGTGCCTGGGGCAAGGATCATCTATTAACTCTGTCTGTACAACATCTAGTGCAACAGGGTTATGATTTATACCTGAACTGACAAATTAAATAAATAGCCTGTCTTTCCCCTGAGAATCTCAAACACTGGTTTTCAGAACATTTGTAAAGCATGTACTGGAACTGAATAAACTGACTTGGCTGGTAAGCACAAAACATATTTTATAAGGACTTTTTTGTCAAACTTAGGGATGCATTGTTTACAGCTGTGCTGATCCTCCTAAATACCGTTTTATATAAATCTTTCACTTTTTTTTTTCCTCCTCCTTAAACACAAAACTCTGCAAAAAAATGAATATAAAAGTTTAGGTACAGGAATAGGACAGTAGAAATTTTGGATCTATCAATTATAAGACAAACAAGCAACACCTATTCATTACTCTCTGGTTCTCATTAACTTCAGCAAGCACTTATACCTGAAGTATTTCCTTAAATCAGAAGGAAAGACATCTGAAAGCCACACACATGTACACAGATTGGGTTTTACATTCATAAATAGCTCCAAAGGGAAACCCTCTATCTACTTAAGTCTTCAAAGAGAATACCTGTTTCATAAGTAACTACACGGGTGGGTTCCTTCCAACTCAGGATACTTTGTGATTCTGTGGATGTGTGCACGTTAAGCAGGTGTACTTTGGCATTCCACCTGTCTGAATGTGCATTACTCCTAACCATTGAGAATAACATATATGATAAATTTATTTTAGAAGTGTTTATGATGAAACTGATGAAATTGTATTGCAGTTTGTTCACTAATAAGAGTCAAGCAGATTCAGTCAGAAGCCTTAGGCCTTATTCATCCTATGCTTATTTTTCTGTTTTTACTTCTGCAATAGCAGCTAATGATTGCTCTTGATGGATAATGACTGCTGAGGGGGAAAGCTCTGCTGGCCTATAGCAAATTGAAAGTAGTAGGAGAGACCTAGACTGCAATGCGTCAGAGCAGTTACGGTACCTGCTGTCAGAGAGGAGGCCCTCTGGCTATGGAACACTAGATACAGCACCTAACTTTATATGGCTTGATTGTGAGTACTGTGATGTAAGCACATATTATGCTTCTCGGGCAAATTGTCCATAACCATATCTCACACATAGCCATGTATAGAACTTATCCTCATATACTTGCCATTCAGCTGCACCTATTGCTCTCTTGTGAATCATCAGTCTGTGGTCAGCTTACCATCGTTGGACTCACTTTACAATGGGACCACAACTATTACATGGTGAACTAGTAATGGCATTTTGCAATCACTTTATACTGATTTCTCACTCACTGCATGGTCAGATGACTTATGCCATTTTGTGATCAGAGGCTATCCAACCATTTTAAAATGTTACAGTCCCAAGAAATTTTGTTATTACAGTCAATGGGCATTGATACAGCACAGCTGGGATAGCTGGTGGACCAGGATTTTTCTAAAGCTAAGGTCCTATTTGGAGTTTTCTAATGCTGTGATCAATCAGTAATTTTAAGAGTATTTATTGATTTTATATGCTTAGTTAATTTGCACAGATTAATGTTAGAAACTATATTTAGTATCAAA
This sequence comes from Oxyura jamaicensis, assembly GCF_011077185.1. Taxonomy (NCBI): domain Eukaryota; kingdom Metazoa; phylum Chordata; class Aves; order Anseriformes; family Anatidae; genus Oxyura; species Oxyura jamaicensis. Next base: position 3,822,843 of record NC_048900.1, on the reverse strand, counting down.
GCATATCCAGCTACAAGACCAGACTGGGTTGTTCAGGGCTTTAGCCAATCTGGTCTGGAAAACCTCCAAGCATGGAGACAATACAACTTCTCTGGGCAAAATGCTCCCTTACTTGACTGCTCTCATAGAATCACAGATCATTTAGGTTGGAAAAGACCCACAAGATCATCAAGTCCAACTACCCATTTTACATTACAGACACTGTAGGTTATACTGCTGAGGCTGGTTTCCTTTCATAACTAATAAATCACTTGTGATTTTTTTCTTTAGATCTATGAGGACTGACCTGTGCAAAATGACTCCCTTGCAGTGAATCAAAACTAAGCACTGCTTTTGTTTCACTGTCCAAACACAAGAAAGGACACTTGTCTGAAGAACTGCATTTGCATTTAAGTACTTCTACCTTAAAAAAGCACCTTCTAGAAGTATTAATGAGGCTACAGTATTAAAATACTGTCAAAAATGTGCTTAGTTTAACTGCATGTCATTAGAACTCATTTAATGCAAAAAACAGTACAGTTACAGGATCAGGATTGTTTCGTATTACTGAACACCCTTCATATATGAACAATGGGATTACATTTCATCTTTGTAAAATTTCTCTTAGGCAAGAGTATCACAGAAGGCTTCTGTGGAGAATTAGATAGTTATCCATTGCTTTTGTTAATGCCATATGCTGTTCAGGTTATCAGTTTGATATCAGTTCATCTGACTGACAGGAGTTAAATCAAGCAAGGCTGCTAAGGGAAAAATCAATAGCAAAGAGGACAATGAAAGAAATGTTTAAAGCAGATAGCTTCAAGGTAGTTAAGATAACACTAGCTTCAGCTATTTACCAGGTGGTAGCTAGTGGTCTGGCACCACCCAGGCTGTCTAGGTTTAATCTTCTCTGGCTGATAGCCTCTAGCGAAAGGAAATCCCGTACCTTAAAACGTTGCCTAAGTAGGAAAAGCTGCAGGAACTATCATGAGCTTACAGCTTAAAACCATGATTGAATCAGCTGGATGCTTAAGGAGCCAACCAATTTCTAAGACAGAGGTAAAAAGATTACACTTCAATGAGAAAAAGAAATAATTTAATATGCAATTCGTTGTCTCACTATTATTGTAAAAGATCCATTCCATCTATTAATTAAGTTTCTGGGGTTTTGTGATTAAAAAGGTGAGTTTGACCCATTTTATTCAAGTATTGAGAAGGTACTTAAAATGCCTAAAGTAAAAGGTCTTACTCACTCCAAATACAATTGCAACTGTTGGATTGAAATGTTCCTTACCAGGAATTCTGCAGATATGGAATCCAGTATTGGTGTGAATAGACTGGGAACACCATAAACCATGAGGTACCACAAAAAATGAGACAGTACTTCAAACTAGCCAGGCTACTTATTGTATCCCAGAGGGACTTCCAATGCACAGAGGCCTTGTTTGCCCTAATCCACTATTCCAACAGAAAAATATTGGCTTTGGATACTTCTAAAGTATTTTGTATATATTAATTTATTCATTTGAAAATGATTAAATCATTAAAAATCATTAAAATATCTCCAAAAGTTTGTCAAGTATTTACCATGGTGATTAATCCTGGCCAAAGGTTCTACTATTCTTATTCTGTACACGTGGAGGAAGGTATCTTATACTCTGCAGAAAGACAAAGCCTGAGGTCAAAGAAGCGAAGCTACACTGCAAGAGGAAATTGGCTAGAAGTAACTAGCTATCAGAACGAAATACATTTTTTAAAAACTTATTCTGCAGTTCACAAACATGGAATTTTTGTCTTTAAAATGGCAGCAGCTTTGATGTTAAAGCTGTCATTGATTTTAAGCCTTCAGAATTATAGCTGAAAACCTTTGGCTAGTTGACCAACACAAGCACTATGTAAAAGGGCAAATGCAAATACTCTCCAATAAGGCAACCTACAAAGAGGAACATCGAGTGATATACTCGAGTCATAAGTGTCCAATTAAGAATTTTACAGTCAATATGATACAGCATTTCTTCTTACACTTCCACAATCCCTCCAATTTATTTTTGCTATTATTATTCAGTACCCTTTCCATTTTCTTTAAGCAAAAACATACTTCAGCTCTATAATTTTGATGCAACTGCAAAAAGATTTCTTACACAGAAGTGTTTGCTACAAAATGTGCAAATTCCACTAAGAAAGCTAAGAAGGACTATAGAAGCACTGTATCTTCCCAATGCCCAAACAGTAGAAAACACAGAATTAAATTCAAATAATCTTGAGCAAAATTAGAGTGCTGCCACATTCCAGCTTAAAAGAAAGCAATATGCAAAAGACAGGGGTATGAATGGCTTCAAGGAGGATATGGTCTGTAGGAATACGAGGAGAAAGTGAATGAAATAATTGAAAACTACAGAAGAAAGAGTACCAAATTATACCAGGAATGCCCAGTTCAGTCTTTTATACAAACTAATTCACAGTTCCAAAAATAGCTTTTTCAAGTGCAGTCCACATTGTGGATTCCACATTTGGGAATCACAATACCAGATCTGCTTCTCTTAAATCTCACCAGAGAAAGCACTGCATGTTCAGTGAAAAGATGGATAGGACTGTGTGTTAGCTGGCAGTGACAGCAAATCACCATTTCATACAGTTTCTATCATAACAGACAGATATCATTCAGACTGTGAAGTTTCCATGTGATATCGAACACACAGAATACAAACATATATAAAGCTTTAAAACTTTCTTCAGGAAAGAAAAAAGAGGAAAGATAAAAAGAAAAGCTGTTTTACTCTCACTCACCGAATTATTTATCGTACACTGAATGAAATCTCTGTTTCATATCAATGTACAAATATTTTATGGCAGCTTGCATGCCACATAAGTATCATCTGAATCCAATTATGAAGATCCCAAATTTCCTTTTAATAACTGAACAGATTGAAGGTGTTGTATAGTTGGAGGAGGGGTGGCAGTTAAAATCAAGCTTCATCATTTCTTTCATGATTAAGCTTGAACATTACCTGCAACAACTAGTACTTAAAGCTTTTCATAATACAGCACTAACTTAGTAATACAGTAGGAATTAAAAGGTTTACAGACCCTTTCATTCCAATGAAATTATCTGTAACCTACAATAGCATGTGCTCACCAAGGAACCAATCTCAGTTTGGTGAGGAAACAAAAATGCGACTCCAGGATAGAAGGATTGTTATTCTCTGAGTGGTCCAAGCCTGTCTAGTACATTTCTTACATGAAAGTGTTTCCTAATGATAAATTCCTGTTCCTGACACATCTAAAAAAAAGGCAGTGCAAAACCAAATGCAGCTAATCTTTCCCACTGAGCTGTGTAAATAATTACATTGTCCTTGTGCTACTAGTGAAGCTAATGGAGCAGAAAAGAGGCTGATTCTTTGCTTCCAAAATTGAGTACATCACCTGGGCAAAGAACATTGACTCATCTGATATTGCTGTTACCTTTTGAAATACCCAGTGGCTAATATAAAAAGGGCAAGGAATGGTTTTATGTAGGACAAAAATGAAATTTCTTCTACTGACTTACTACACTGTCTAGACAGTGGTTCACAATATGGTGCTCATCTGCCATCCCTAATTCATGCACAGAACTCAGTATGTCATCTCCTTTGCTATTCCTCTGCCTTTCAGAAGTAGGAAAGAAGTTGGGTAAATAAAGACATAAAGATGATAAAATGCCTGTCCTCCTTGTTTGGTCTGATGCCTGTCTGGCAATAGTTCTGTATTTGTGCCAGGCTACGTTGACTGAATGCCCAGTGTGTCCTGTCCACGTCTCATTCCTTTCCTGTCAAGGCACATATGCATCTTTTACTGAGCTTTCACAGTGGGAAAGTTCCGTGTACTTTCCTCATCTATCTGATGAACCATTTCACAGCTGCCTTTTGTGAAATGTTAATTTTTCTGAAGTTGATCCTGAATTTATACAAAATGTGAACAGTTCAGATAATTGCATGTATTGTGCTTGCTACCTGAACGCTGTAATTATTATCCTCATGCAAAATTTTCCATTTCTATGAGCTGCACTAAGTAGGTTCACTGCATCTTAGAAAGTAAAAATAAAAGTAGAATTGTGTCTAGTGCCAATTCAGTAGTGGTTTATTGAAAGCCAGAATCCGGCTGTTAAAATGAGAATTAATCGATATAATATGGTTCATTGTTTTTCACCTTCAGCTATTTCCCCCCATTAAAATCCCGAGGATCACACCACTTTCTGACATTTCATTTGAAGGCCCATCCTGCCCTGCAGATGTTGAAAGCTCTCAAGCTTCTTCGTACTCAGGATTCAATCTAAGCAGTATCAGCAAACATTCACCTTTATGGCTAAGTTGTCAGTATTCATTTACAAAAAAAAAAAAAAAATCAATGAACACAGACCACAGATGCAAACAGGCTCATGGCCCACTTCCTGTCAAACAAAAACAGTAAATTATTTCTACTGGAAATGATTTAGAAAGAGAAGTTCCACTGGTGATGTTTTATGTCAAATACTACAAATATACAGCTCCACTTCTATTAGGCAATTGCCTTTTTTCTCTCTTACGAGCCACAGTCATCTGGAACAGTAATTACAGAACAGGATTCAGGCTTTGGCCTTAACACATCTTTCCATTACATTTTTGTTAATAGCTCACATACTATCACTAATTTATCTACTGATAAAGCCAGCTTTCAGATTTCATCTTATACTAATTAATCTTATGAAGATATCTGAAAACTTGTCCAGTGCATCCTACATATACCATGGGACTAGCCTGACAATAAAAAAGATTTGTACACACATACACACACTGTATGCTTTCCCACTTGTTTTACATATATAATTTTTTGTATAATACTCTTCTTCAACTGCTTCATAACTTACAAAGGCATATAGTTTAGGTGGCTTATTAAAGCACCAAATTTAAGCTCCAAATCATTCCCATGTACACTGGAAACAAATTCAAAAGTCCTGAGGGCTTCTCTTCATACTAATAGTTCACAAAACATTTTTCAATTACATTCTCTAACCCTAGTACTCTCTCCCTGTCATCCAAGTCCAGCACATACTCACCAGAACACACTGTCTCCTTTTTTTACACAATGGATTTCTGTCTTTTTTTCTCTCAGTCTTGCCTTTGTCTCTTATCTAACTAATATCTGTTTCCTTCTGCACTATCCTTCAATGAAACAGAGAGAAGGCAATATCTCATCGCTGGGTATGCTAGGGGCACAGCTCTACTATCACATTAGCTGACAAAAGCCCAAATTCCCTGGTTGCCCATATTGCCTAGCAGCTGACTGATCCTCATGGGGGACAGGCAGTAAAACACAGACATATACTGGAACCATCCTAGGTTTTGCATCAGTAGCTAAGTATGTTTGTAACTAAAGGTCTTATAAACATTAACAACTAATCTCAAATTTTATTATATAGGAACTCAGATGATTCCACTTTAAAATATTGTAAAACCTTTAATGACTAGCAGGCTACTCCTTGGTCATCTAAGAACTATTTCCAAAGAAACTAGAATACTTTATAATGTCAGCCATGAACCAGAAAAAAATATATATTTTTACGTTGCTTTTACATGATACAACATGAAATTATATGAATGAATCTGACAATTGTTCCTAAAGTTCATAAGTTACACTAATCAAAACATCAGAAGAACAGTGTGAGCTATGTGTATCTATAGGAAGAAATACAACCATGAATCCTAGCAGAGTGAAACAAGCAGCTATATATGACTCATTGTAAACTGCCCCCCCCCCCCCCCCCCAGGAAGGTTTTGGAGTTCTGAAAAAAAATGTGTGTCAGTGAATCATTTTAACTAGGGCCTTTCAGTCTACAGTTCAATTGCAAACCACTCTTTGGCGATGTTATATTGGGGTGTAGCAAACCTCAAGTGTAACTGATCGTTTTCCTTATGATCATGAGACAGCGGGACCTAAGCAATTATTTAGGTTCAGGGATTTATTGAATTTTGAGTGTGTATAGTCAAACCCTAGAGAGTCTGAGTAACTGCAAGCACTATTTCAACTTAATCAGTCCAGTCAGCCTCATAGTCACTTCTCCCAGTCTTACTGTGAGGTTTTGCATTATTGGATACACCTCACAGCAGGTGCTTCCCAGCCGAAAGAAGTATTCAACATTATTTATTTGATGTAAACCAATTGTTTGACTAGGATGAATTTCTGCTTTTAAAAGGTAGTCTTAAGGAACAGAATCTTTTTGTATTTTAAGTGAATAACACAGTATATCTTTTACAAGTTTGATAATACTTCAGAGCAACCCCGAAGTGAGAATTCTTCATAACAGAGTTGTTGAAGCAAGTGTGAGGAAGTGCTAGAACTTTCATTAAGTTATAACACCAACATCTCACAGAAGCTGAGAAGCAGGAGGGAAAAAAAAAAAAAAAAACCAAAACCAGTTCAACAACACAAAATGAAGAAGAGAAACAGTAACTTCTGAAACTCAGAGTGACTCATACCTCATCCTCAAAACTGTCTTTGATAAACTTAACTGTTTAATTCTGGAACTCTGAAAATTATTAGCAATACATTCTCACTACCATAAATTACTTCTGTATTTCCTACAGGATCAAGATCACAATTCTTAAGTCTATCCTTTAGCACCCATGGTAGCACGTTATCATCTAAACACCAAAATTCAATACTGTTCCAATTCTAAACATCCCATATTTAATACATGCTTGGAAAATAGTGACTACCTAGCAGATACAAATTATCATAATGTGAATTTATATTGGTTAATAAACCAGCTAAGACTTTACTCAAAAGCACATTTAAGTGAATTAAATGTATACAACTTGTTTTAAAGTTTCTATTTACATAGAAAAAAATATCAAATTGTAATAGCTATTTTATTTAAAAAGCATACAAACAACATACCATGCTGGTATTATGGGAATTCTAATTTACACTAGCAAAGGAAAAGGCATTAATTTCACTGTCCACTGGAATTATTTTACAGACAGTTTTATTTTGAGATCAGGAGTACCAAGAAATAATTTCTTAATATTGATTGCTCTGGAGAAAAAACACATCTACTGCTTTGCTCATTTCAGGAAATATTCCAAGTTTTTAAAGAGTGTCTTTAGTTACAGTCAAAGGATGTTCACTTGAAACAATGTTTGGAGTTAATCTAGTTTTGACATACAAAAGTCAAGCATTCATTTAAACTAGATTTTTCTAGGATGCTTCTATAATAAGCTAAGAGCTTGTCAATCACCTTTATACTGCGATTAAGTTTATTCTATGCTTGGAAGACCTAAATGCATATCTTTCTTCATCAACAGTAGGGGAAGCCTAAGTGAGCAGCTGAGGTCTAACATCTAACCCTTGGATAACTAAACGGGGACACATCTCAACCAAAGAGACAGATAAGGGGCTGGTCATCTTCTGCCAGTCGCAGGCACAACATGTGCCAGCCACTGATGGGTAACGTCTGCAAACCAAAAAATACGTAAACATATGGTTTTACTATACTTTGTGGTTGTTCACCACGGGGCTGGGACTGATTAAATTTTGCTTTCCTTCAGCTAACTGCCCCATCACTAACCTGGAAATCGCGGCTGTTGCGGCAGCTGGGAGAACCTTCCAGAAGCGTGCAACAGGTGGCAGCAGGCGACCGTTAGGAACCGCAGCCGCAGGAGGCTGCAAGCGCGCCTCAGCCCCGTGGCGCTGTGCCCCCCTCCCCCGCTCCCCTGCAGGACCCTGCTGTCTTCTGCGAGACAGAGATCACGTTATAAGCTGTCTTCTCTCCGGGACTGCACTGTCTCTTCAGTGAAGATGTGTCAATGTTTAATATATTTGTGACTAGACCATCAGGACTTGCTAAGGCGATCCCCTAGAGGTAGCACGAGTGCCAAGCTGAGGCCTCACAGCCTCCTTCTCCGCTCTCTCAGGTGACTGTTTCAGAACGCCTTGAAGACAGTTTGGAAGACACGGACTTCACTTAACACTACTGGCCCAGGTCAGTGGGGGCAATGTACTGTAGAAGACAGGCTAGAGACCAACAGATGCACCTCCTTCCAAAGGAGTGATTTTCACTCACTAACCATACGCCACTGCTATGAACCTACATTTCTGGACAATCTCTACAGAGGTGTTTTGAACAAGTAGTCTGATTACATCTCTGTGGTACTCTTTAAAATAGCTCTTTAAAATTAGAATTATATGTACAAGGTATACACGATAGGAACAAGTACTAGGTAATACCTAGGAATGGAAAATGGGCTATCACACCAAAAAGAGGATACCAGGACTACTGATAGTCACTTTACAGTGACATGTAACAGAAACAAAGTTTTGTTTTGTAAATCCAATGCAAGCAAACATGAACTTCCTTTACTTAAAGATGCTTCTTTTGCATAAATGTGGTTGCATTCCAGCAACACCTTGTATTGCACACATCAATTTAAGCTGATGATTAGTCCTACTAAAATCAGTGCTTTAGCAAGGATTAGGCATTACAGCACAAAATTGGAAGTGCTACACACTGAACTTTTAAAAACAGGCCTTTGGAAGTGAAGTTTAACTAAAAATCTAGTTATTATCTAGATAGATTTTGGTAAAAATACACCAACTATTTAGCCAAGGTCTAGATACCACTGGTGTCCAAAATAATAATAATAATAATAATAATAATAATAATAAAATAAAAACCGACTAATTTCCTGTTGAATCCCAAAGTCCCATGATATACCTAGTAAGTGCTAGGTTAGTTGACTGTGTGCTGCCATCTCCGTAGTTAGGCAGAAACATTGCTCTGCATTTCTGATTACAATAAGTCTATTCTGCTCTCCCTGTTGGTTGTCTGCATCAGCCTGCACAAACAGAAATTGATCTGAAAGATGTTTTCTTAAATAATAAAAAAAAAAATCTCCCCTGCAAGTCTTTATCTCCTTCCTCATTGTTCTGCCTTCCTTGTCTTAGTTCAGTTTTGCCCCCCTTTTCTAGATCAAGTTCTGTTTTCCCTTCCCAGGCATGTGTTTACATTTGCTCTAACAAATGATTTGCTTGGATTTTCTCTTCTAAATATTTCTTCTACATCTGACTTTTTCCATGTCTATGACAAAACCACTGTAAAAGTCAGCACACACAGTGTACTTATCATCTTCCCTAAACAAATAATACAAATGTAGTATTAAAAAAAAAGTACATTCTCAAAATGCTACTTTATATCTCTGAATAAAAGCTATCAGTATTTACCCTTGACTTAATTTCTTTATGATTCAATAGCTCCTTGTCTATATCTGAATAACATTTGCCCTGGTCATTGGGTTGGCTTTCATCAGCATCCCAGTTAACCATCAAAGAGCAACCAAGGTATATAAATAGTGGCCAACTGTCCAGTCAAAGCAAAATTTCTGGTAGCAGATCTGACATCACCACAACCGGTATGTCCACCATCCTGGCAGCAAGGACAATATCCACTTCAGCTGAGTGCAATATTCATAATCATATAGGTTTGTTAAATTATAGAATTCATTGTTAAACTTCACAGAAGTAGTGTATAAATATAAGCTAAGGAGACACAATCACTTCATTTGCCTAAAGCACATAGCATGAAAGGCGTACAAACTTCTATTCAAATCTGCAAATGGATGTCACCTTCATCTGCACATGAGCTGCTTTCCACGTCTGGACATTTCTCTCTTGAATCGTATAGCTGTCATGCCAAATAATGTGCTGTTTCGTCATATAAAACAAGACTTTCAGAGCCCAGGTCTTCCAAGGTGAAATTGTTAAAACCCTAAAAATACTAGATATGTCAAGACAAAGCTTGGGTATCTTTTTTTCTTTTTTTTTTTTTTTTTCTTTTTTTTTTTTTTTCTATCTACACCTCTGCTGCTGCTATACTTTTTTAATTATTTCTTCTGTATTAGTTAGCTAGAAACACATTTTTATATCCCTAGTAAAAAAAAGGCTGTATGTAGAATTCCCACTTAATCACTTTCTGTCTAAAGAAATGGTGATGCTAAAATCAGGGTCACTTTGACGACACCTTTGGGTCATCCTGATCTTCCAGCTGGTTTAAAAACCAAATTGCTTAGAAACAAGCTCACATCACCTGGAATTTAATATATTCCACTCAGTGAATGCACAAATATATAGCATATAAAAGGTAGTTTATCTAGACACGAGCAGTAAAAATTTTCAGTTTTGTGGGGTACTTGAGGATCTGGGTTATGTCTGTACCTAGCCATCTAGGAGCTCTATTCTGCATGAGGAGCACCCAGCTGGCTTGTCACTGTTGCTCCACCATCACCCTATCATTACCTAGCAGGTAACCTATGTGTATAAATGTAAATTAACATGTCCTAGGTACCATACATCTCATTAAAGACCCAAATCCTTTTTCTCTTGGTAAAATATTTCCATACTCATCTCCCTCCAGTTCCCCCGACCCAGCTTAACACAGTGTGGCAACAATTGCAGGGACCCTCAAGCTTAGCTTGTGGCAACATGGGAACTAGACACATACACTCCAACCTCTACCAAGAGGCTCCTCAACAATTTCTTCCTAGCAAAAGCAGCTCAATAGACTTGATATATTCAGAGACAGCTCTGGAGACCTACTGAAGCAAGGCTGGCTTCTGTTCTGTTAGGTCCACAAGTATTATTCTACATGCTTTCTGTCCTGTCCTTGGGCTGAATAACTACTGTGCAAGCAAATCACCCTCTGTCAGAGCTTTGCTTATATGTGCTTGCTAGGATGTTTGCTACTTTCAATCTCAAATATTTCAGTCTCTGTGGGGAGGGAGATGTCAAGCTAAATAGAATTTGTGCCCCTTACTTCCAAATTCATCAAGATGTTAAACAGCTGAATCTCAAACAAAAGGAAAGCTGACAAATATTTCTGATTAACCCATGAAGCCTAACAGAGCATTTACAAATGGCATTGTATCACATATAGGTAACGCCTATACTCATACAGAGAACCGTAATCAAAACTAACTAAATTCCCCTTTAGCTGCAGTTACCTAGAACTGACCAAATGTTCCTCATTTCTTCTAACTCTTTAAATATATCTGTGTAGAAAATCATCATATACTCCAGGAGTGAGATGTCTGTTGTTCTTACAGCAGTTCCTTAAATGTAAGATTCTGCATTCAGACACACAGGCTATGAGACAGAAAAGCACTTACAAACACACTTTAGTGTCAATGATGAGGCAGATCACTGGTTTTGTGGGAAACAAAGTTCAGAGCCTTTTTTAAATGTAATTCAGGAAAACTGACACTTTCCTGTCCCTGGAAATTGACATAGATATTTCACTGATAGATAGATTGGGTGGGATAGATAGGGCAAGTCTACTTCTCCTCTGCTTGTAACTGCTGTGCACCTATTCATCTCGTACCCTAGCAAAGTGCTACAGTTCAGTACGATACTTGCTGTATTCTTCACAGCTGCTGTCTCAAAGACAAATACACAAAATCATTCAACAGTATGGACTATTTTGACCTGTCTGCTTTACTAACTGACCCAGCTAAAAAAGCAGATATGACTGATGAAACGGTATTCATGGAACACTTATCATGGACATAACACACTTACCCTACTACACAAAAATTAGCTAAGAAGTCATTATAAAACTCCATCTGATGAGTAAATCAGGTGTGAGCAATCAACCTTTATTACCACCAGAGAGCAAAAGGTGAACTGTCTACTTGCTAGTCATAACTAAAAGAACTGAAAGGTCAGTAGTCATCTGTTGGGCTCCACTAGCAATCATTAATCCCATTAGATACTCAGATCAAAGATCAATTTAGTACTGATGGCCAAGAGATTCCCTCAGTCAAAATAATTAAAGGCCAAGATTTCTAAAAGTACATTTTCTTACAGCTTGGTACAACTTTAATATGAACTGTAGCCTATCAACTGCTAGTCAAACTCACTCCCAATTTCCAGTGACCTGAACAAAATCTTAAGCACTCAGAAGTTGCTCTTTTTTTTTTTCAGCAGTATTATGGGGGTCAAAAATATACTTTTCTTTTTGTATTTTATTGATACAATTCTTACCTTACACATAGACTTTTATGGATACTGCTTTCTCCCATGACTGAAAAAAGTGGAAGTCTTAGCAACCACATTCTTAGGCAGAGACAAACACATATTGAGACATAAAAGGATTAATTGGTTACAACAGTACCTGTTTCACTGCATGGACACAGGTTAGGTTCCACAGAACATGGCTGAACATATAGTTAGGAAAACATTAATATTAATACATGGCATATCTTGAATATGTAATATTAGGGCAATTGTCTATTCTGGAGATCTGGCAAGACTGAGCATTTCTGGGAAGAGAAAATTGAAAGAATCCACTTAGCATTAGGATTTATTCCTCTATACAACCCAGATCTATTTATCCCAGGAAAACTCTCAGTGGTAACCGTGGTGATGAAAGATGGCTGCTGATGAGTGTCATGACAGCCAAAAAGCTAATGCTACAGACACATCATTCTTCTTGCATAGTTAATGTGAGTTGGCAGCTCTGGAAGAATATCTATTCAACTGCCAAAGAGACATAGCACAAGACAGCCTCCCGATTAATATGCTGAAGTATGTGTCTATTTACTATTGCTCAAGCAGATGAATATTTTCTTGATCCTAAATCATATGATGAGCCATTAAAACATATATATTTCCTATATGTGTTAACATACAGTATATATGTTCTTATGTATGATATCTGAGAAACTGAAATGGAAAACCGTACTTCTCTCAAGTTGAAGTTGGGAAAATTACTGATTCCGTTACATCTTCTTTATACAACGTAAGTTGTACTTACTTAAGACAACAACGTGATATATAACTGTTAGAAGTTTATGTAGTTGTTCCAAATATGTTCAATGTATGCTCTCTAGAATCCTATAAATAGCATCTCAGTTCAAAATTACTGAAGCTCTAGTATGCTCTAACAAATGCGAAAATGTCACTCATAGCAATATGTGACTTGAGAAAAGTTCTCTTGCATCCCAAGCGTTCAGATGAATCATGGGTGAAATGCAAAATCCAGTACTCAGAACGAGAAAGCATCCCAAACAAGCAAATAAAAGAAATTCAGTCAGTTGAACAAAACAAGCAAGAAGACAGATGGAAAAGTAACAGAAAAACAAAGGCAATGCTATAGCACAGAAAAATTGCACATAAATAACGTAGAGATGCATAAACTTATTGCTAATTTGGACGCTATCTATCCCTCTCTCATGTATATCAATTAGTGAGTTTATTCAGTTTGGGGTGTTTTTTCTGTTTGTGTGTGTGTTTTGTATTGTTTTTAAATAAAACACAGCCCTACCGCAGGTGGCAGTCCACACAGACAGGCAAATATATGTAAAGTCATTTCTTGGCTATGTATGTAGCTCTCACACACTGATCAAGTATATATTAAGTACAACTTAATGTATTTCTGCTTCCACGTGAATTATTTTTAATTAATCTTTATCTTCCCAGTTCACAACTACAAAAAACAGGAGGTACAGTTTTACCGTGCTGTACTGGAAAGGGACTGTGACCTCACTGGTCTAACTTCCATTCCTTATTTGTGTGACTGTGAAAACGTCAGTAAAACATTTTATCTGAACATAAAAATAATAATGCCACTGGTATTACTTTTGCACATGTGATTGATTAGATGTCAACCCATCAGTCATTGACCTCCTGGCACACAGGAGGTAAGCTTCAAAAGCTTACAACTTGGTTTCATTTATTAACTTCCGAAGCCTGCAGGAAGGCTGTTTGATTAATTGTTTATAAGTGCTGAATTGCTATCATCAAAACAACTACAACAAAAGATTACAAGAACCAGAGTTAACTCCAAAATATCAAGTGGAAAAGTAAAATTTGTATTCACTGAGCACAAAAAGACAAGTAAAAGTATGACAATAAATAGAAACCATCTCACAGTATAAGCAACAGAATTTCTCTCCTCATATTGATGAGAAGGCTCGGCTACATAGTAGAGGCTACAGTTGTCTAAAAAAAAAACCACAACTGAGATGAGAAACTGCTGCAGTCATTTCAACCTATGAAATAATTAAATTATGAACAGCAATATTTTTCTGTTTTATTTGTTTCCTGGTTTAAAGCAGACTCCATTACACTTAGACCAGTTGTATTTATGTAGCTGGATTTTTCAATGGGATTTGTTTTACTGTCATCAATACAAAAATAAATCAAGATCGTATAAATCAAAACAGAAATATGTAAGACCAGAGTCAAGGAGTTATACGAATCACCTGCAAAACGTGGAGCTTCCACTTAACATCCCACAGCATGAAACATGAGAGATCACAGAGTGCTGAGCTTTTACACAAAGCAATATGAACAGTGTTCTAACAGTTGTTGCTTAATCCATTCTGAAGGAAAGCCTGCAGGCTTCTCCCTGAACGTTAAAGAAAATTCCATAATTGAAATGTATCATGCTAAATTGAAATGTATCATTCTAAAGATTTTAACTGAACAAGTGGTTTATTGGATTGCATACTAGAGGAGACTTAACAGGCTTGAGTTCTTGTCTCTGCCGTTCTGATGAGTCCCATTAAAAAAAAATGTTTTTCCTCACATACAAAGAAAGAAAATTATGATACATACCTCCTTCCTCACCTACTAATGAGAAGTGCAATATAAAAACTAAGCATAACATTCCTGTTTATAAATTGACACCTTAACAAAAAAGACACAATAAAGTTATTTAATGCTACAGTAATTTTGACATTATGTGTCAAAAGCTTATTTACCAACATTAAAATTTACTCTGAACGACACCCAGAATACTATGGGATGGTAACTCTCAGGTTCCTAACTCTTTCTTAAGCTCGTTATTGATGATATCTTTGTTAAAACCTTCATAGCTCTTGAGCTTTGGGATTTACATTAGATTATATGGACCATTAACTTGATTTTAAATTCTCCTACTCGTTCAGCTATTGATATACCCCCTTCCTGAACAGTGGTAACACTAGCCAGTATCAGTGCCACTTATTAATTTAGCATATCTGTGTTAGGAACATTTTGACTGGAGTACTCCAGTTGAAACAGCTTCTTCCTTAGTACCATATACACAGAAAATACGCAACTGCCTTCTAAGGAAGATGAAATCTTAGACATTTTTCTTCTGAAAATTAACAAGCAAGTTGGAAACCATTATGATACACTCCTACAATGACTACTAGACATGCATAAAGCATGTCCAGACAGGTGAAACAGTTAAAATGCCAGAAAGTTAGTCAGAATTAAACTCATACTCAGCATAAATCCAGCTGAATTCCATGAAGTTACACCAGAAATTACGTTTTTAACCTGCATTTCCTAAATGCCTGAAGATAAGCATTTAGTCATTAGAAACCCAGGTGACCCTGCCAGGCACTCGTAGTCCAATGCAGTACTTCCCTGTGTCAGTATTACTAACAGGCTACCTTGGAGAATAAGACTCCTTTCAGACCAAATTTTTGGTTTATACTTTTAGTGTACAGAGATTAATTACAGGCTCTGACACTGATTTGTAGGATCCTAAAACTGGTCAGTGCTGCCGCCAGTGGCACTAGCTTCAGGGTGTAAAAGCAGAGCATCTTTCACAACATGTATCTGAACCAGTATTTTCCCAATATAACTGCAATTCTTTTTATGGTGAGGATATGAAATATGACCCATATGATCTCCCACAATCCTTTCTCCATAACACATTGTTCTAACAAGCACAAATGATTTATAGTTTGTCACTGTTCTCTAAGGAACAATTCATTTCTCCTGCATGATGCTAAACCATGTGCCACAGCCTTTTGAATTTTGAGAACATTGGATTTGTAATAGCTTTTCTAACATCATATTTTAGAAATGTATGGCTTTAAGTAAAAGCTGTTAAAATGCTTTCATTTTCACCTGCTTTGTGGAGACTTCTGCTGGGGGCACAACAGAAGTTCACAAAGCCTACATTCTGCATTTTTAGTAATCCAAGCTATTTTGATTTTCTGTGCACAGACAAGGATCTAATGGATATGACAAAAGTCTCATTCTGAGGAACTCTCAGTCCTCACTAATAAGACCAAATTATGAAATGAAGGAAAATAAAGCAGAACTTTGCAGGACGAGATCTGACATTCTCACAGTTTTTTCAGATGATATTTCATAACTCCAAAAACTATTAAATATGTAAATCATAACATTAATAGAGATGTTTTTTTATCTTAAACTTCCACATTTAAATTCTCTGTGGATTCTGCTGCGCTTGTAAAAGTGTAACATTCCCCATTGCCACATAAGGAGAATTATTACTACTGGTGTGATAAGACAAAACATGTGCAAGAATACCTGCCAATTTTCAGAACATCTCTTCTATTATGATGTATTTTCAGCAAGGCCCATAGCATCAGATGAGTCTGTGAGCTGCAAGAAATTTAAAGACCACAGATAAAAAGGGTTGTAATTAAGATTGAAAGGGTTTGTAATTAAGCCTTGAGACCATACATTAACAGGAAAAAGGCCTTTAATAACTAATTATCCCAAGTGGTGCACAGAGAAGCACACCTGAACAGGGTGCTTCACCTCCAAAACATTCATAGAAAAGATCAGTTAGAAAGCAAAAGCCTTTTTCATGCAACATGGTGTGAACTAGTAACAGCCGTTAGGCTGCAGATCTCATAATGTCTGTGTTTGTAACTTGTGACTGCTGTGAATTAGCTTTTAGTCTCATAAAGCCTCGGCCTAATCTTAAACCCAGGAAAGAGGATTATTTCTGGAACAATAGCTTTATTATGGAAGACCTATAAAACTTCTACATTCTTATGAAATTGAAATGTAAAGGCAGCAGAATACTGTTAGATTTTATTGCAAACTTTAGTATGAATAGATATAGGTTAAAAAAAAAAAAAAAATTCACTGTGAAATCTTCATGGAACAGAGTTTTATGCTTTCCACAAAATATGACTTCCTGTAATTCATCCCATGGGAATAGAACTTTGTATACGATACATAAACGATAAAATAGATACGAATCACTAACCAACTTGCATCAACAGATTAATTTTGTCACAAGAGTTCTAGTGGAATTTAAGTTGCATGTGCAACAGTGACTTACAATGCTAACAGTATAAATGACATCAAAGAAAACCACCACTCTAGCTTAATGACCGAATATCTGCCAAATTCCTTATTTCAAATCTTACTGGCATTTTTACGGTAGAATGAAGTAAGTATTGGTCTGTTACTTGAAATCTCTGCTGTTAAAATCATTAAAGCATTTTTTCATCAAGTTCTGTAAAGAAGATATCCTTAAATATTAATCATCTAGGTGTGCTCCAAAGAGGGTAAAAAAAGGATGACCTTCCTGAAAACAAATTTTTGCAGAAAGCCATTCCCGCTGCACTGACAGAAATAGGCAGGATAGAAAAGACAACTATCATCTTAGATTGAATGAGTTGTATATAAAGAATAGCTGTAGCCTATGAGCCTCACATTTACTTAACAGTAAAATTCAGTAGAGGGCAAAATTCCTAACTTTGCATCTGACACAGCAGTAAACAAATGATATACTCATTCCATCACATATTTGTCTTTAGACACTGTCTTTAACAGACACTAGCATTGGTATTATTCAATATCATACTCTCTGCCTATCTTTAGATACTGTTACTTTTCTCATGCTCAGACTGTAAGACATTTTTATTGTACAATACCCAATACAGGAGCATTTTAATACGTGAACAATAATCTGGTTCATTGTTAACTCTAATGGAACAATAAAAGCTGCAGTGTCCATTTATAGACTAGTTAAAAGTTCAACAAAGCTGAAATTCCCTAGAAATATGAAAAACAACTCTGTAATATCAAGCTCTGATTTAATTCAAGCACAGAGAAACAAATATGTCAACATTTTAAAAGTGAGGAGCACTGCACTCCACACAGAAAAAGACAACTGAAGAAAATACTTTTAAATCCAAGAACACAAAAAGTAAAGCGAAAGTTGAAACTAAAAGGCCAATGGTGAAATTTTGGAGATGAACTAGGTAGGACACCAAGCTGTGATTGGGATCTGAAAAAAATCATTTCAGTCATTTTAGAATTATAAAACACTATATAATCCCTCTGTCCTGTTGTAAATGTAACCTCTTAAATAAAAAACTTTCTCCTTCCTCAGACTCTTATGGTGTACCTTTTCTGTTCTGCACATTGGTGCTTTGCTGCATTTACCTTGTCACCACATCTGATCTTCAAACTATTTATTTATTATTTTTGGATTGTTTAACCCACTTTACCTTTCTTCTGACCTTTTCATATTAGAAACTGATTCCAATTTTGAAGGCAATTATCCCTTCTGCACATTGTTCTTTGGATGTTTTTTTCCATACTCTTCATTAAATGCTCCCTACTGTTCTTTTCTTTTTTTTTTTTTTTTCAAAATCTGACAATAAACCTGTATTTTTTCTGCATTATCTTTAATATATTTCTGATTATATACCTTCTTAACTTGAGCACTGTGTAGAGCTCTCACTTTCTGTGAATTACCAATTGATATTTCTCTATATATTTGTTTTCTTCATAGTACTGTTTTCTTTTTGTGAGTATAAAGGTTTTATTTGTTTACCACAGAAATATATCTCTGGATTGGCTCTGGCTGGGATGGAGTTAACTTTCCCCACAGCAGCCCAAACAGCGCTGGGCTCTGTGCTTGGAGTTAGACCAGTGCCAGTATCCCACCAGTGTTTGGTCTACTGCTGAGCAGTGCTGGCACAGCATCAAGATCACCCCCCCCCCCCCCCCCAAACTCCCCACAGCCAGTAGGCTGGGAGTAGGCAAGAGGTGGGGAGAAGCCATGGCCAGGGCAGCAGACTCAAGCCAGCCAAGGGGTATTCCGTGCCATTTGATGTCATGCTCAGCAATAAAATCTGGGAAAGGGGAAGGAGAAAGGGAGGGATCTCATTAAGAGAATGTCCTCCTGACACGCTGCTGCACATATTGAGTCCCTGCTTCCCCAAACATGGCTGAACATCACTCATTGATGGAAAGTAGAGAAATGCTTTTTCCTTCTCTTTGCACAGCCTTTGCCTGTTTTTTCCTCTTTCTTTTCCCTTTAATTTTTTCTTATCTCAACCCATGAGCCTTTTCTTATCTGTCTTTCATACTTTCTTCTCTTTCTCTCCTTTTGAGGAGGGGCAGTGAGAGAGCGGTTGTGTAGGAGGTTAGCTCTGTGTGAAACCACCACTCTCTCTTCTGGTAATGTTCTGGTAAGATACAGGGTTAAAGCTCACTCAGCTCCCTCTAAATTTTGATATTCTGAAAGACTTGCATCTTGAAGCTCTAAGAGTGAGGTAAATCTGATTTCATCTTGGAACCTGTGATGTTCTGATGCTCTTCTCCACTATAGATAATGTAAAACTAATCAGTGCTAATTAACAATGGATTCATCTAATTTCATCATTACTTTTATCATGAATATCACATCATCTCCTTTCAGAAGTGCAAACATTTTAAGTCAGAAGTTCTCAGTGCTGCCTGCATCTGAAAAGCAATCGTTTGACTTTATGAGCATATTCAGCACCATCCATTAGAAAATTTAGTAAACATATCATTATATTATTATTGCCCTTTTCAGGCCTCATGATGCCCTGTGTCAGGACTTAGGATTTCTTCATACCGTTATGATTACAACTTTAATATTACTGCAGCATTCAAGGGCCCTGATCTTGCATAAGCAGAAAAGGAATAATTTTTATTTTGTGTAGGAAATATATGAACTAACTCCTAGCACTGCTCTAGAAATCTTAGCTCATATTTTCTCTTCTGTCACTTGTCACAGCAAAAGCAGATTTATCCTAGAGAAGGGCATGACATATTTAGCTAACAAATTGCACATGGTCCAAGTGAACAGGTTTTCTCATATTCAGGAATGCCAAATCAGGTTATGAGTGTGATAAAATATATCAAAGCCCCACAAATTCAGTTTGCTATAAGCCTTCATGCATTTTGTCATCTGGAGTATTTTGTCATTCATGTCCTCTCCAGCACCTTGTCTGTCTGTGCCTGCCTGGTAAATGGTGACGGTCATTCAGCGTGGATTTAGAGACACCAGCTACAGCACAATCATAGCAAAAGGAACCGTAAAGATGGCATACACGTGCAAAGCTTTGATGAACTGTCCAACCTACAGGGTAAACATGGCCTTTATCTAATATGCCTGACAGAGAAGCTCAGAAAAAAAAGCTGTTTCTCCTCCATTATAACCAGCATGGCCTACACTGATTTATACATTGAATTAGGAAACTAAATCAAGATGAGCTTTCCACCCCTCTTTTCAGCTTCTTCAGTAACAATTCAAAGAGGTCAAACCATATCTGCGGGGCATGTAGTAAACAGTCTTCTTGAAACTGCCTCTGAAGTTGAACAAAACCAGAAACAAATAAAAAGGAGAGATTGTGCAAAGACAGCACTTCTGTCTCTGCTAATCTGCTGTAGGTGCAACCCGTGACTACCCTGGGCTTAGAGAGGCTAACAGTTCAAACTAAGGCTAGTTTCTCAGGGACAAAAAGAAAAGGCAGTAAAACTAGTAAAACTACTATGAAAATGAGGTTAAGAGGTCACTAAGAGGTCTCTAAGTTTTGGGTTTGTTTTTTTTTTTTTTTTGAACATAAAGAATTCTGAAGACTTTTCTTCCATCTCTACTTACTCTGCCCATAAACTACTGTTATCTTTATTTTTAATTTGCTCCTGGAAGGGGGAAAAAAAATGAAAAACAAAAACAAAAACAAACAGTGAACAATTCTCTCTGAGTTGTTTCTAGTGTTCTAACAAGCTTCACTTGTCCGAGTAGTATAATTGATGATAACATTTATCACAGGTCCATTCAGCTCCTGGGACTTCTTTCTGCTCTGGGAAGTTTACTGATTGCAATCCAAAGGTACCAAATATATCAAAAACAGCCACATAGCAACTTCCCAAAAAAGTGGAACATTTATATACATAGGTAATAAATACAGCTATTACTAAGTATGTGTATGATGCTTAAATATTTCCCTGAAGGCATTTCAAAGACATGTAGATGTGGTGCTTAGGGACATGGTTTACAGTAGGCAATGGTTGGACCTGGTGATCTTAGAGGTCTTTTCCAACCTAAATGATTCTACAATACTATAATATACTTGGCGGCGGCCAGCAGTATCCTAGGCTTTGTCAAGAACAGCACTGCTAACCAGTCGAGGGAAGCGATTGTCCCACTCTGCTCTGTACTGGTGCAACCTCACCTTGAGCACTGTGTGCAGTTTTGAGCGCCACTGTATAAGATATAAAACTGTTAGAGAGTGTCCAAGGGAGGGCAACAAAGATCGTAAAGAGTCTAGAGGGGAAGACGTATGAGAAGCAGCTGAAGTCACTTGGATTGTTCATCCTGAAGAAGGGGAGGCTGAGGGGAGACCTCATCATGGCCTACAGCTTCTTCATGAGGGGGAGCGGAGGGGCAGGCACTGATCTTTGCTCTCTGGTGACCAGCAATAAAACCCGATGGAATGGCATGGAGCTGTGACAGGGCCAGTTCAGGCTGGATATCAGGAAAAGGTTTTTCACCAAGAGGGTGGTCAGGCACTGGTCATGGCACTGAGCCTGCCAGAGTTCAAGAAGCATTTGGACAATGCTCTCAGATACGTGATCTGATTTTTATTTATTTATTTACTGGGACAGTTCTTTGGGGACCCAGGAGTTGGATTCTACGATCCTTGTGAGTCCCTTCCTTGTTTATTTGTACCTTTGTCATTTTTCATCTGGAGTAGAGAAGTTCAACAAATCAAAATCAGGCATGAATAACCCTTAGGAAATTATATCCAAGAAAACTGTCATCCTCCTCCACTGTCACGCAGGCTCCACAATCATGCCAGACATATCCTGATTCTTTTTATCTACTCTACAGTTTTCATAGAACATAGTTTCAAATTCATAGGCAAGTCATGTCTTCAGGTTATTCAGCAGCCTGGAGCATCAATGAATCTGCTGCTTCTGGCTGAAGACTGTGACAGACCTATCTAACCCTCAGTCACAATAAACACAGCAGGAGACTAAACTTTCTCAGGTGTCACGTTATGATTGTGGTACCAGCTGCTACAAAGCCACATATGATATGGATTATTAGAAAACTCCCCCTCAAACACTGTCTCATCTAACACAAAACAGTATGGATACATACACAAAATCCCTTGCTCCCAAAAGATGAACCAAAATTCAAAACCCCATAAAAACAAACTTTATGTTACAGAAGCTATTCTCCCCTGGAGAAATACAGGAAGAAAATAAACTACCTGTGGCAGATCTTTATTCTGTTGTTTCATCAGTGACTTATGGAAGTGATCCCAAATGTTATAGAGATGAAGCAGCTGGAACCTGAGAAAGAGAAAAATTTGTAAGGAAGGACTCACCTAAGGCAGCGTTCTGTTTCAGATGCCTTGCTCAAAATAGGAAGTTATTAACAGAAAATACTAATCTAACTAACCTATCTTTCAGTACATACAAAAATGAAGTCTGAGTACATGAGAAGTAAATGAATGAATTCAAAAGTGCTTATCAAACTTAATGCAGTGTTTTCTGCTTTCCAACATGAACCTTCTCAGTTCTGTGACTTATCCAGAGATGTTCTTCTCATGCTTCATTCCATCTCCAGATTTCTGACAGAGGGTATTACTAATTTCTGGTTTGTTTCATTTTACAAAGTGCTGTTGAAAACAAAAGCCTGTAAAATTACCTGCATTTTCTCAAGCACCCAGGACAGTTTTTCATACATTTCAATGTAGTCTTTGGGAAATAACATAGGGACATAACAAGCACTGGGAAGCCAGGCTTCAGCATAACTCACCCCAAGCATCTCAAGTCAAGAAGAGCTAGTTATGAGCCACACTCACCATTTCTTTACAGATGTATTCTATGTGCATTTTTAATATATATATATGCTATATGAAGTTAGAAAAGAGTTTAAATCAAGTACTATCTATCTGCAGGGAGAAGGTCATTTATTATGGCTAAGTGTTTTGTTTAAGAAATTTGTTTACATAATTTTAAGTATGATATCCATCAGTAGCTGCTATACTCATCTTTGGTAAAAGACTGTTTACTGTCTTTCTGATGAAAACTTTGTCTAGTTATGCCTCTTGGGATCGGTATTTCAAAAGCATTTGTGTATGTTAGGAGAAGGCAAATTGTAGTAGCAAACAGAAGAGTTAGAAACTGCCATCATAATTACCAAGCTGATAAATTACAGAAATAAAAATAAAAATGAAATAAGTACAAATAGCTCAATTGCAAAATAATTTAATTTTCTAATGCATTTTGGCCTTGCTCTGATACAAGGACAGCTTTGGGGATAGTACCGAACACTGTGAGCATGACAACGCAGTTCAGAACAGCCCTGATTGCCCAGCGCTATCTATCTTCATGCACTAGGTAGAAGCTGTGTATTTCATACATTATTCACTACTTGCTACAGTCATTAAGCAAGGTCAGTACATGCACATCCCTACCACACAGTGATACAAAAAGTTGACATATACTGGGGGAATAAGACAATACAGAAATGTGGGCTGTTCTCTGCATGAATTTCAAAGCCTTGAGTTGCTTTTGAAATTTTGTTCTGTGTTTGGTTTTAACAGATACTCAAATAACAACCTGCAAGTAGCATGTGGATTTAGCACATGGATCTGACTAGTGAGGGCTGCTATTTGTATCCCATACCTGCTTCAGGCAGTTAGTAACACAAATAACCAAATATAACCCAGTTATAAATCAAGATCCACATACATATCAGGCTATAGCTTTAAAACATGCTGTATGTTTATTTATATTTTAATCTATTTTTATCTGATTTTCCTTTCCAACATCTCTTGTTATCATAGGGCTCATTCTAACCTCAAGCCCTCTTTCCTTATACTCCTGTCAGTTTATATTAATGCATATTCTTCTCTGTGATCACCAAAGCATTTTCTGTTACTTTTCTAAGTTCAAGAGAAATCCAATCTGCCTCTCCCAGTTTGTTTCAAATCCTACCTTCTGCCATGGCTAACAGGAATACAATTTTTCTTTACCTGACACCATACCTCATCTTTGACTTAGGAGGAAAATCGTTAGGCGTGAAAGCACCACCTGATCTCACTGGCAGTTTCAGCGTGAGCATTCTGCTACCAAAGCAACCAACTGCCATAATTTTCTATCATAGTTTTGTTGCGATCAGAAATAACAAGAGGAAGATACTGCTACTGCATATAAACAACCAACTACATGACACGAATGGAACAAGAAATGCTCCTACTCCCTCACTTCTAACATTAACACATTTGTTGAAGTATCTTTGTGGTACTTCTCTAAGAAACTACAAAACTTAAAAGAGGACAGTTTCATATGGCATAACCAGAATCTTTAGCACTGACTGTGTGCTGCCATTAATAAGCCATTTGAGTTTATTCAGTGTTTCAAAGGAAGATTGGAGAGAGACAGAAGTACTACTTAAGCATTCTGCAGACTATACCAGATGGGATTTACATTCAGAAGTTTCTTGGATTATCACGAGCCATTTCTTAACTGATAGGCAAATTTTAAAATGAACAAGAGAATAAGTTAGCATGACAGAAACAAGCAAGAAAAATAAAACATCATTCACATTTTAAAATATCCCCAGTACTACTATTCTGCTTTTATAATTCAGAATAGAATTTATTTAATGAAAATGAATAGTGACAGTAAAAGACTAATGTTTTCTTTTATATAATTTTCTGGACAACATCAAAAGAATACTAAACTGCCCTGGCATGATGGGCTCCAGCTGATACATAAAATAAGCAAAGAAGTTTATTTTCAAAGCAACAGACACCGATGTTGTGCCAATATTCTACCTTAATCATTTTAGTTCTACCGTGTACAATGACTGATGTAGAACCTTCCCATTTCTTTTATGATCAGATGCTGGAGCAATAAAGTAACAACAGTTCCTCACTGTGTTGTTTTGTATCCTGAATGACACATGGAACACAAATATAATGGGTCTTTTAGTTTTTCTGTATTCAATCTTATTAAAAAAAAATGTTTTTAAAATTCCTCTTGTACTGTTATAATACGCTTGCTCTGCCTAAATGAAGTTGGGGGGATTTTTTTTGTTGTTATTCTTTACCTTAAATATGGATCATCTTTCCAAAAGATTGGTGGATTAGGCAATTGTATTTTGGTGAAATGAAGTGATACTATTCAAGCAGTGGGCCACTGATTTCTGGTGGTCCATAGGGAAGAGAAGAGAGGGAGAAGACGTAAAGGACTGCAGGTTAAAAGTGACGATGTCTGCAAAAGTAATTTGTACACTTAGTTCTTCCAATAGTGCTGCAGATATTTTATTAACTTGGGGAAATGGCTTCAGAAAATCTTCACAATGAACCAAGTAAATGGCTTCTGTGTGAAATCACGAACCTCCTGAATGATGAACAATGCAAGAAAGATTGATTGATGAGAATTATGTGAGTGACTGAAGAAGAAAAAAAAAAAAAGGAAATCAATTAGAAAGGTTATTAGCTTAGTATGGCCTAGTCAAGGACTGATGCAGGGAGGGGGAATTACTAAACAGCATTCTCTTTTATGATTTTTCCTTCATTGAGAGTTCTTTAGAGTACCTATTCCTGTCAGTTACAGGGACTGAAGAAGTCCAAGATTAATTCCTAGCAAGCAGGTTCACTGTCTCTCTCACGCCCCAGAACCACCTAGGAGGTGGTGAAGGCCTCACTTTCTCATTCTAACATTGATTTCTGAGGGCAGCACTGATCATAAAGCACCAGATATCATTACTGTGTCACATAAACTTCTGACTCCAAACTGTGGTACACCATTCCCTATAATTTCCATTCAACTCTTGAGCCAATTTCTAGCTGTAACAACAAAATCAGGTTTGCTTTTCTGGGATTCAGTCCAACTGGATGTCTAAATAAGCAGTTCATTTGCATAAAATAAAATGCTTCATAAAACGTAACAAAATCCAGCAGTTTACTATGACTGGCCCTTCCTGATCTGTATATTTGAATATTTGCAGTTGAAGAGGCTCACTTACAAAAAAAGGTTTCTAAATGCATTACTGACTCCACTGACAGTACTGCAATATTATAAAGATAAACAAAATACAACACACACATATACAAACACATAGCTAGATATAACACAACACGGTAGAGTGGGAAATGTACTTGTTAGAAATACTGTCTTATAAGCCAACACATTTGGCCTTTTAATTCCACTGGTTATCACCCTACATTACTTGCTATTTCAAGGCATTTCACAACTCGTATTTGTCACTGACACCATCTTTTAGAGGAATAAAACTGTGATTGTAAAAGGTGCTCCAGGTGAGCAGGCCACTGACTCCAGTAATGTGACCTAGCCCTCAGCGGAAGCAGCAAAAATAGGGTATATATCCTTTATCTTATGGCACTATTCACTTTTTGAAAAAGTGCTTTCTCTCTTGGAGACCAACAAAAATTTGAGAAATTTATCATCAGGCTACAATATGGAAATGCACAATCAGAACATAACTATGCCTGCTTGCATTTGCAACACAGCGAGTTAGTTCCATACCTTGACGTATTAGCCCTAGGAAGGAAAGAGGACTAGTCAGCCTGATCTTCTGTGGGTTGCCTGTAAGACGTGCCTCACTGAAGTTCACCTTCAGGTAAGCAGTGTGCTCCCAGGGACATGTGTTCCCTCACTGTCCTCCAGCAGGATCATCCGAGGTCATGCTAATTGGAGAAGCAGAAAGTTCCACATACCTACAGGCGCTGCATGTGACCGTATCTAGGGGTGACTGAAAACTAATGGATTCTAACTGACAATTGGCTACTGGATGTTGTATTTTATTAAAGAAAAAAAGACTGAGAGTACGTGAAGGAAAATTTCCCTAATTTCAAGGTATTTGTAGGTTTGAAGAATTTGGGGGCTAGGTAAAGCAATACAGAATTTGTTGCCTCTTTATGGTTTCATTTTTTTTAATTATTGCTTGGTAATATTTCTTTCTTTAGGCAAAATAAGCATTACTTGAAGAAAAAAACAATGACAAGGAAAAGAACCAAGATGTTTGGCATAGCTGCTATTGAAAGGCCAGTGCTATAAACCAGAGTGTGAGAGAGCCCAGACAGGAAACAGAAAAATTACCAATACTTATGGGGGCAGGTAAGAAAACTAAAAACTGAGAGGAAAAAATAATTCTACAAGGATTATTCATAGGACTTTCTGAGGGAAAGAGATAAAAATCAACTTGCTGTACTTAGACACATTTGTGTTTATGTGACATCACATAGACAAAAGGTGACATCAAAGCTGTGTTTGCTCTAGATCTCATTTAGCAATCATCAAGCAAAAAGCATATAAAATTATCTAATTTTAAAATGTGACAGAGCTCATGACACTCCACAGTTTAAAGAAATTTTCAGTTGGATACAGATGAGCAAGTCTAAGCAGATAAAAATATTCCTCTGTGGAACAGCATCTTCTCCTATATCTTTACCACACCTTTCTATGTAAATATCTTTACAAAGTGCTTTAGGAGAGGTTATAATTAAAACAAAAGCAAGTAGTTACATTTTCACCATTGTACAATGTGATTAAGTACAATAAATGATTAGCATAAGGCTAGTAATTCATATTTATCAAATAAGAGAACTGCATGGGAGAGGTAATGAAGGAATTGGTAGGAGAAACAATGAAATTACAGTGCTTTAGATGCTTAGAAAACCATTAACCTGCACGTTGAAACCTCCGTACCTGCAGTACTGCAAGGTACTAAGTAGGACAAGCCCAAATGGGTACAAATTAAACACTTCATGCTTTAATGAGATAACGGAAATGGATAGGACATGAAGAAAAATTGCTATTCTCTCCTTGTGACCTAATGGACAAGGTCCAAAATGCATACTGCAATGAAGAGATAGCATTACCAAGTGATTCTAAAGGTCTGAGTTTTCTCCTTTGCCCTCACCACTCAGCTCTTCTGGACAGCCTCTGTTTGCCAGGGAGGAGAACGGAAAGGAAATGTATTTTGCTTCAATAGTACAACTCTCTCTGTTTCAGTCCAGGGAATTCATGTGTGCCCCTTAACTCCTAAGGTGTCCCCCTAACTCCTTCTTCCAGCGAATCCTTTGGCTGCCCCTGTTCTTCCTAGACACTGACATTAACAGAGTATGTACTGTTTCTTAAAGAACTAGAACCTTGTCTAATTCTTCATTAGGAGAGCTTAGACTGTGTGATAATAAAAATTTTCTCAAGGGCTATATTTGCTAGCTATGAAGATATGATGTCTTTACCTAGCAGTTCTGTCAAATCTTAAGCTACCAGTAGACCTGCACTGAGTTCTGTTCTTTTACCTACAACGTTGTCATCAACTGAATGTGTAATGCAGTACAACAGAGTCTCTTCTACTGTGGGACTCCACACACCATCCGCAGTCCAGAACCACAGTGTCATGCATCCCACTAGTGTCTGTGCTCGGGCTTGGCTGGAAAGCACACCTCCTCCCCATCAAACAATTCTCTCTCTTTCCTCAGGCATTTCAAAATCACAGTCCAGGACATTTCTCGCTCCTTTCACACCTCCCCCCAAAAAGACAAGTCTAAAGCACTGGATTTACAATATTCAGACTGTTCTTCACCGCAGGTATTGCCCTGTGGCTTGGCAAAAAGTGGAGATGTTAGATAATAGTGCATTTTGTGTCAAGAAATTATCGACACCATCATGGGAACAGATTTTTTGTTTTTTAAGACAGGTCCAAGGAATTTGAAGAGGAAAAAAATTACATATAAATCTTAATTTAATCTCTAAAGGTCAGGTTAAGCATCTGGATATAGGGTATCTGCTGCTCTACACCAGCAATAAAAAGTATTTACTATGAGGGAAAAGAGGAATAGATGTGCAACTGTGGCAACAAAGAGGAGCTTCCCTGCAGAATGAAGTTAGGCACCAGACTTGATCTGCACGACAGCACCAGTTTACACTTGTTGTAAAGACTCTGAAAATAATCAGCAAGGATTGTCCCTCCCTGCTGCTAGCCCCTCCATCTGATGGGAACATTCCCTTAATGCACAGCAGGCAGAGAGCTTTCTGTAGCAATCACTCAGTTTGCTGCCGTGGTAGCAAAAAAGAGAAAGGGCAAGTTGGCTTGGTTTCTCTTATTACTCCTGTGTTGGGCCACACAGTATGGCTACTTGGGGCTCCCACAGAGTGTTCTTACAAGCACGGCCTCTGGGTACCTCCAGCACAGCGAAGGACGAACATATCGTGGTAAATGGAGTCAAATCCAGTTGGAGGCCGGTCACTAGTGGCGTTCCCCAGGGCTCGGTGCTGGGGCCGGTCCTTTTCAATATCTTCATTGATGATCTGAATGAGGGCATTGAGTGCGCCCTCAGTAAGTTTGCAGATGACACCATGTTAGGTACGTGTGTCGATCTACTCGAGGGTAGGAAGGCTCTGCAGGAGGATATGGAGAGGCTGGACCGATGGGCCGAGGTCAACTGCATGAAGTTCAACAAGGCCAAGTGCCGGGTCCTGCACCTGGGGCGCAACAACCCCAAACAGAGCTACAGGCTGGGAGATGAGTGGTTAGAAAGCTGCCTGGCAGAGAAGGACCTGGGAGTGATGGTTGACAGTCGGCTGAATATGAGCCAGCAGTGTGCTCAGGTGGCCAAGAAGGCCAACAGCATCCTGGCCTGTATAAGAAACAGTGTGGCCAGCAGGGCCAGGGAGGTGATCGTCCCCCTGTACTCGGCTCTGGTGAGGCCGCACCTCGAGTACTGCGTTCAGTTTTGGGCCCCTCGCTACAAGAAGGACATGGAGGTGCTTGAGCGAGTCCAGAGAAGGGCTACGAAGCTGGTGAAGGGTCTGGAGAACAAGTCTTACGAGGAGCGGCTGAGGGAGCTGGGCTTGTTCAGCCTGGAGAAAAGGAGGCTCAGGGGTGACCTTATCGCTCTCTACAGGTACCTGAAGGGAGGCTGTAGCGAGGTGGGGGTTGGTCTGTTCTCCCACGTGCCTGGGGACAGGACGAGGGGGAATGGGCTA
This sequence comes from Oxyura jamaicensis, assembly GCF_011077185.1. Lineage (NCBI taxonomy): Eukaryota > Metazoa > Chordata > Aves > Anseriformes > Anatidae > Oxyura > Oxyura jamaicensis. The sequence goes on along the minus strand of NC_048900.1, from coordinate 3,792,792 downwards.
AAGTTGTGCCAGGGGAGTTTTAGGTTGGATGTTAGGAAGAACTTCTTTACCGAAAGGGTTGTTAGACACTGGAACGGGCTGCCCAGGGAAGTGGTGGAGTCCCCATCCCTGGAGGTCTTTAAAAGACATTTAGATGTAGAGCTTAGGGATATGGTTTAGTGGGGACTGTTAGTGTTAGGTCAGAGGTTGGACTTGATGATCTTGAGGTCTCTTCCAACCTAGAAAAAATTCTGTGATTTCTATCAAAAAAATTTCTGTGATATGAAGTAGTAAAGAGTTCAAGGAAGTGTGGTTTAAAAAAAATTGCATCGTTGCTTATGTCCTGTTTCCTGTGCAGTCTGTATGTGACTGTGATACAGTTTACCTTCCTGTACAAATATTTCAGTGACAACACTATGAATAGTAAGAGTTATTAGAAGCAGAGAGAATAAATGAATAAAATAAATTACTGAACAAGCAAAGGCAAGAAAGATTTTCAGTAGAGAGAAAGCAGAGTTTTGCTTATTGATGCTTTTTTCTTCTAGGTGCAGGGCATTGCTATACCACTTGATTCATTTCGAAATGGCTCCCAAAACATGGAAGAAAAAAATGTGAAGAGCTTTACACTGGAAGTGTACTGAACTGTTGAACAGATGATATTTATTCCTTGCATCTGCTCTTCTCTACAATGTTTCTTGCATGTAACGTACTCAATGCTATTTGCAGGATATTTCATTTTTGATAAACTGGTAAATAAACTGTTAATCCTAACGCCAATATCTAGTCCAGTAGGATCTGCATTTTATATTCCTTTAGTCTTTGTATTTGAAGCAGAGGAAAAACTGTTAAAGAGAATGCATATTTCCTGCTTTCAGAGGTAGTCCTCCCCATGCAAGGAAGCAGCAGTAAAACAACAAAACCAAATTCAAACAGGCAATAAGGAAATGTAGTTCCAATTAAAATTGTATCAGAGTAGCATTGCAAGGGTGAGATAGCATTGACAGCCCAAGGATACAGGAGGTCGGCTAATACATAATTGATTTGTTAATCTTCCATGGTATTTCACTGAAATGTGTTATTTTCTCAAATACATCCAAAAGGATGACAAGCTGTATTTTTCAGTGGTTTTATGCGCATGTGCTCTGCATTGCATGTTTTAATTATAAATACAATAAGATGTTGATGTTCTGACCACTTTTTAACATCTCTCCTAGCATTCTGGGATTTGCCCATATGTTGTTTAGTAGCAAATTTATGATCAATCAGAATGCTCAATCAGAAGAATCTAAAAATACCGAATGGTGCTTCTTTCTTCACTATGACTTCTCAGAAGTAATTCAGTGTGATACTTTATGTTTGATGCTACAGATATTTTCAACGCTTGGGGTTTAATTCAAAGTTCAGGAGAAGAATGCAAGCAACAGATTTTTTAACAGATCTGTATTTTAGTTTTTGCTAATCATACAATAAAATGTGTTCACTATGAGCCTTAAAATATAGTTAGATAATTCCTTAATACAATGGAATGTTAAACTATTTTGTATATTGAATACAGCAAGGGAATCACCAAAGAGTGTGACAAAGGTTTTATGAAGAACACTTCAATAAATCTATGCACTTTGGGACTTTTTTGCTATCTTGGCTGACACTTTTCTGCCTTCTATGTCCCAAACACTTTCTGAGAAAATAATAATCATCAAGATGCATTTTAAAATTGAATCAAAATCTTCCATTTCCAGGCTGGAAAATGGCGGAGAAAGACAAACATACTTTGAACTCTGCAGATGAAAAGTACTTTTCTCTGTGTAAAACATTGAAAAGAATGAGGAGAAGGTTATAACATTTTCTATTAAATACCTTGTCTTTGAGATCCGTATTGTTTGACTGGGTTTTCAAAAACAAGACTATCCAACAGAACCAGGTCTTATTTCTCATTAGAGCATATAGTTAACTGAAACAGATTCAAAAGATACATTATTACCAACATTTTAAAAATAAATTTTAAATGCCTTATTTTGTGCAAGGAAAGTACCTTGTGGAAATGAAGGTTATGTTTCATTTGTCTTCTACAGCTTCTGAGAGGAGCTGTATTATAAAATGTTTTTTATTGAAGTTGCAAATGGTAAAACACGCATTTAAATGAAATGACACTCCAGCTCAGAAGGCTCTTGGTCTGCACATGCTATCAAAAGAAAAATTATGCCACAAATACAGGGGCTACTGAGTACTGTGGACAGTGCTAATAGAAAGTACTTGATGCTGACCTTGAACAAATAAAAATATCAAGTGCTGCACATCTATGCTGACTAGTGGGATGATGTTGACCTACATTAACATTTGATTACATTTTGGCACTGATTTTAAGCTGAGCCAAGATAACATTCAGTCATTACTCATTTCTTTATTGTTCCTATTTAAAATAGAGTCATCCAGGTGAAAATCAGTTGAGGGAAGAAGAAATGAAACAAACAACCAAATGTACTTAAATTAGGCTTTAGAGGTATGTTGAATATTCATCATGGAGTATTTATTTATAATAGCACATTTTTCTATTCCTAGCTGCTGTGACCTTTCATTATACAAGCTGTGAAGTTACATAAGGTATAACGTCTTTATTAAAATCCTTACCAAGTAGCTCTTTTCAATACTCCCTATAGCTAATACTAGAAAGCTGGAGGTAGCACAAATTATTTCAAAGACACATATATAGAAGTTAAGGATCACTTACTAAATTATCTCCTCCTAAGTTATGACATTCTGAAGTATCTTAACTAGTTTAGTAAATTACCAAAAGACTTCATCCCTAGCATGACAATTACATTATTGCTAGACTCTCAAGAAAGTGAAAAGCTTCAGGAAACCAGAAGTTGACATCATCAGAAGACAGAGCAGGTATTTAAGCAAAAAGGGGATTCTAGAGGGCATAATCTGGCCGTTGTCATACTCTAAGCCTAACGGTTTCTTTAACCACCATTCCAGTGTCAACAGCAGGAAATGGTGATCTTTTCTTCCTCTTCCTCACTGACCTTACTATCCAACACTCATCGTTCCAGTCTCAGAAAGCAAGAGGAGACTCTAGGAGCAAACTAAATATTAGTGACTAGGGAAAGTATATCCATTAGACAGAATTATAACCCAAATCCCTACAATACTCAACACTTCGCTTCAGCAGCCAATTATCAGCTCCCATGCTCTTTTAGTATGGATTTAGCCCCACAGGCGTTGAAACCATTTTTGTCCTGTTACATCTAGGCCTGCTTATTTAGGAATTATATAGCTCCACTACCAGAGGGAGAACTTCATCTATAAATGATACCTTGTAAGCTTTTTAAACCCTATGTACAGAAGAAAAAGAAATAAATGTTTATAGTGAGAAACTATGCTTTGCAAATGGAGAAGAGAATTTGAAAATAACTTATTACATCCGTAAATATATGATGAAATACAGAACTAAAGTGTAATAAAGCTTGTGTGATTGATGAAGAACACTATTAGATTACTACAAATAAACACAACGATATCAATGGATAGGATTTTTTCTTTTCTTTTTTTTTAATCTAAAATACATTTCATTTGCATATGAACATAATTTAGAATGGAAACAGAAGAAATGAAGAACTACCTTTGATACTCAGTTCAGTCTTTGTTAAAGAAGAAATAAGGCAGGAGAGAAGAGGAGAAGATGGGAAAAAAGAGGAAAAGAATGGCTTTATTATGTGATAATAAACTTTATCCCTTTTAAACTCAGTAATTTTAGCTGATATCCTTTGCATTAAAATATAGGCAGACACATTACTTGGAGCCCTGTGATCAACTTTGAAATGATGTGGTAGAATGCTGGGGTGAAATATGTATCAAAACCAACACTTGAAGGGAGCAAATTCAATTCCCCTGTAAGGACAGATCTGTTACTTAGAAAACTTTCTTTAAAAGCCCTAGAAAGAACAAAATAATTGTTCTTAAATCACTGTATTATAAAATCAGCATTTCAATATGAAGAATACAGCACTTCACAAAATGTAACAATATCTCAAAGCTCGTTCTTTCTTTAATCTAGTCTTGAAATTCATAATTAAGCTGTTCCTTTTCTCTTTTAATGGCTACAGAAGCATTTGTGAGCCACACTTTATGTTCCTGCAAGGGTGCTAGGAACCTTTTTCAGTTGTCCTTTCTAGTGATGATGCCAAATGAAAAGTAAATTTTAACAGTCCCCTAATTAGATTTGAACTAGGTTGTGGAACATTAAACAACTCTAATAAATCAGTTTTACCTTTTATCAGAGTGTAGACTATTTCTTCCAAATAGACTTTTAAAGAAAATGACCTCATCTTTAGCAGGTTTTCCCTTCTCCCAAATTTACCACAGCTGCTATATTTGCTCAGCTATGTCAGTGGGGCTAAGCCAGAGATAAAAATGGTAGGCAATGGCAAGGGAAAAAGAATGACTATGCTACATAACTCTCAAATGCTCACGCAGTTACAAGATGTAAGTTTTAAGGGACTTTTCTGTAGCAATGAACAGTCTCTAACATATATGAAATATATCTGATTTTTCTTGTGCATTCCAAGTGAAAATCATTCAGTTGGAATGCACAAGAATGAACAAGAACGCACAAGTTAGAATCAATCATTCCAACTGAGCAGTAATGTAAACATCTATAAATAATTTCTAGAAATTGCTAGCTTCTAGAAATAATTTATTTGGAAACATACGTGAAAGTACGAGGGGCTAAATATATCTGTTTCTGGAGGGGCTAAATATATCTGTTGTATCCTAAACTCATTCAGCTCCTTCATTCCTCCGCAAAGTTAAAGGATAAGAGTAGAAGGAACCATGTCTTAAAAATACAGTGGGGCCTTCAAATACTGTTTGGTTAAAATGACATCCTCACAATAAAGGCTGGGAAATAGTGGTAATACAGAACTTCTAAATGCGGGCAAAAACTGTCAGGAAATCATAGTCAAAGCAATTTCAGATCGCTGTCGAAATGCAGGAATTTACCCAGTATCCATTTATCCTGGGTCTGAAGTGGCATATTGTGCCCTATGCGGAACATCATGCTTTAAGATGTATAGCTGCATACATACATATACGTAATCCAAAATGAAATGCAAAATCATCACTGTAAAAGTTGGATGATGACAATCATCAGAAAAACTGGAAGTGACAAAGACAAGGGGTAATCAGTATAGAATCATCTGCATCACATAGAAAAGGTTCTACACCTTGAAAGCACAGAATAAATGTCACCTGGATAAGAGAAAGTACTTATTCTGGAAAGCAGGGACTGTGGAAAGAATTTGTGGTTCACGATGAATAATCAGCTCTATAAACCATCATGTCCTGGGCCAAATGGATTAACACAGTTCTACTATCTGCAAATAGAAAATAATAATAAAATAAACACTTAAAAAAAAAATGTAGGAACAGGGAAGTATTATTCCTCTACTACAAGCATGTGTGTACACATTTATACATCAAGAGAAGTGTATGTAAGAGAAGAGACACTTAGATGAGAGATGACAATTTAACACAATTCCTATCTCCAAAAAAGACCAAAAAGTCCAAAATTGCATTTCCCCATTATCTAATTTTATTTTATAAATGGTAATAGGAGAGTATGAAGAAAGACCTGTATTCAGAGTTGGTTCTAGTCCAATTTACTGTAAATCAATATTGTAAACGATAGTCTTGCTGTACGCAAAATCCTACTATACATTCTTCCAAAAGACACACAAGGGAAGGAATAAAATTGCTTCATTGAGCCAAAAGATTCAAAGGCTTAACAACTAGCTAATGGTAATCATCCCAGGATTTTCAAATGAAGGTCAAATCCAAATTTGGCTTTTTATCTTTTTCATAATCTCTGATTTCTAAATATTCCAATCCCACTTTGGTAAACCACAAAACTTGAAAGCACTGGATTCATATCAGTACCAATACAACCCAATTTGCCAGAAAAGCAGGAATTGAATAAACAAGAAACATGGAAGATTTCTATTATTGGGGTCTACATCTACCTTTTCATTCAAGTCCGGAGGTGAAGCACAGGATGTTGGCACTGGCTCCCTAGGGAGGCAAAGCAAATGTGCCTCATTCCTACTTTCAATAACATCCTATAGAAAACCCATTTGCATGCTTTTTGCCAGCTACAGTCAAAGGTTATTGGTGGTTTTTTTCCCTCTCCACATCAGAATAGTATTTTTTTTCATCATCCTCCACAAAATGGGGCATGAGCACATCTGGCAGCTTTTTAGGGTGTTTACCGTATTTTCAAATAATTACAAAGCTCACTTAGTCTTCACATTCTCTACTTGTAGCACATTATAGTCACATTCTTTCATCTTTACCACAGCACTGGCATTGTTACAGGGAGCTGGTTCAGAGCCTGCAGCATAAGCATTTTGTAAGTCTCCCAACCAGGCACTCTGTGTCTATGCCTACATTTGTGGGCACTGGACTTGATGCTCCTTAGTTCCTTAGTTCCTATGTTCCCACTAAGTACAAAGAAATGACATATGATTTTACCCCCATCTTCTTGTACTGTTTGTTTGTTTTGTGCTATATTTCTTACTTTACTTCTTCCTTTCAATGATCAACAATTCTTTTAATAATTGTGAATGATGATGGGAGAAAAGGAGGACTTTGAACCAGTTTACACCTCAAAAAGTTTCCCAGCTGAGATAGCAGCAGCATCAAGGGAAACGCACTCCATTCTCTCCAAAGCATTCCAACTGACACAGAATACAGTACCCATCCATTAAGAAATGATCAGGAGACTTCATTCCTACAAATCTGCCATTCTTTTCAAAATAAAACGCAACATATGGTAACATACAGCAACCAGAAAATCACCTAATGCCACCTCAACATCATTCATGAAAGAGGAGTAGCATGTGACAAGAATGGCAAACATACGAGATAGAAACTGTACTTGGATGAGGGAGCGGTTTGAACTTAACAACAGCACGGGAAGCCATGTTACAGTATATATATATGGAAAACGTTGCAGTTTTGGGAAAGCATGGAAAAAATCAGGCTGCACTAAAACATCCACGTCAATAGGTATTGCATCTTCTACTAGTAAGACAAGCCTTCATTTAAAACTGAGCAACAGGCAAAACATTTAAAACTTTGCAACATACACTGAAGAAAACGTCAACCAAATAATACATCTATTTCTGTCCAGGTCTGAAATGTTTCCATTTATCATGCTAAAAAGAAGCTTGATTTAGAAAAAATACAGATATACATAACTGGATTCTTTGTTGATCACCATGTAAGTGGTGTTATGTGTAGGGAATTTAAGTTTGTGACACAGAATGACACCTATTAAGTATGGACATACACCAAGCCTGCCAGCTGAAAAAAGAACAGATTTGAGAACTACCTTTTCTGAATAATAATCATAATTTGTAGGCCTGAATGAATGGTACAGTTTAAAAAGTAAAGCCTTTTGTCTGCAGCTGTTCATCATCTCCCAGCACACAGCTAACAGTATAGAACATGACATTTCTCAGCTGATTATGGAAGAGGAATATTCTAAGCATCTATGGATTTTTTTCTCACTTTAAAAGAAATACAGATATGTCAGATAATATAAACAAGAGTGGAAAGTGATTCAGAATTCATTTAAAAAGGCTATGCTCTGTCTCTTTCACATACACACAAAAACACAACAGCAGAAATTCCTGCAGAAATTGACAGTAATGATTAGTAAGTTTTCAGAGGTATCTGCAGTCTAAGACTAAGTGGATGAAAGGGTAAACAAGTGTCAAAGTTATTTCAGTATTAGTGAAATAAGTGCAACAGTACCTAAGTTAACAGGACCAGAATGTGAAATAGTTCTCTTTTCTTGCAAAATTACTTATATGTTCATGTATCTGTAGCTGCATTCAAACCTGGCAGATTAGAGTGCACTTTTAAGTCAATATTTAAATTATACACAAGATATATTGCAGACTCTTCCATATTTCAACCTGAAAATGTTGCTACCTGAATCACTTCTCTTCAGCTACTATTATTACATTCTCATTGTATGTGCATTTATGATCTTTCAGATGTAACACTTCCTTGCAAATGAGAAGATCATCTGTATTTTTATGTTTTCATAAGAGTATACTGAAATCACTTTTAGGCTTCTTAAAAAGTTATCTTAGAGCTTTCTGATTTGTGGGCTTCTGATTAAAATTACTCTTGCACTTCGGTCAATAGTTTTAATGACCATAAGCTTTAATTTTTCCCTTCTATGCTTTGGACTTTTTTTTTCCTGCGCAGGAAAAAGTTGGGGACTAAGAGGTGCAAAATGATGAAGTTGAAATAATTGCTTTTATAAAATAATGTTAATGTTTCTGGAAGTATGACAAAGGGGATTTTCTGCATAATGAAGTTACTCAATTAAAAACAAGTCAATGTGTTGGATTAGCAGGGTGTTGGGAAAAGACTGGAACAGTTACCTAGCAATTGATCAAGGAGCCTTGTCTTACACAACAATACTAGCATAAAAATAGCTCATAAATCTGAAAGGCTGATTACTAAAACTGTTGTGGGAGCTTTATTTTTCAGAAGAATATTGAATTAATGAGAAATAATACAAAGGGGGAGTTTAATTATTCTGAATAGAATAATTTTTGAACCCAGCCTCTCAGGACAGGTATAATTATGTAGGTTATATATCAGAAATGACTTTTATGCATATTTCATTAAAAGCCACATTTTTTCATGAAGGATGGTAAGCAATAAGCCCTGTTCAGACAGAACTGTCTCTATAGTGCCTTAAATGAAAGATATTTCCTTTGTGGTTATGTAGCTGTTAAGATGGACAGTCAATAAACAAAAAACAGACTTGCTTATAGGGTATTGTTTTCACTAAATAATGAAGTTGTTTTGTTTCTCTCTCTCTCCATGCCCCCACCATCCTTTTGAATATACAGCAATTAGATATTGGGCACTGTCATGTATATCTAAACAATGAGATTTTAGTTCTGAGTTGATTTGTAAGATTTTTGGTTTATTTTTACAAATGCAAACAAAACAATGATACAGCAACAATTGAATTATAGATCAAAACCATTGAATTTTCTTCATTGGCACATACTTCGCTGTTTTCAGACAGGAAACATTTTTATTTCCCCTTTAGTGTTTCTCTAATTTTTAACTCGATTTCATCATTTAAAAAAATATTTGCCAGATTTAAACAGGTAAATGCTTTCACTGGAATGTATACAGTCTTTTTATCATCGTTGCCACCTTCTCTAAGCTGAAAGATTGAGATTTTTTTTCCACATACAAGAAATGGTGGAAATGTTTGGTCCATTGAGCATCAGGAAAAAAAATTACAATTTAAATTTTCTGCTTAGAATTAAAATGCTAATGTGCATGGTACAGGATCAGAGAATTTATCAGGTACTGTCCTACGTAATACTAAAACTTGGATCTCTCAGCTCAGTAATGGACTGAGTAGTCCTGGTTTGTCCAACACGTTCAAATAGTGAACTGAGCTGCTCTTCATCACGTGCCTTCAGAATCGTACGTCTATGTTTTGATTTACTACACTACCATGTTCAATTAAGAGTACAAAATAATTGCTTATAATATTTACGTTTAGGAGACACAAATTCCTGGATATTCCTGTACTCGTGCATTCACATACACTCAAACCTACATATAAATAACAATATAGACAAAACTGTTCTTGTTAAATTCTGAAGAACCCATTTCTATCATATTTTGGTGTGGGCCTTGACTCTGGTACTTTTATGTCTGAAATGTTTGATGGAGCTCCTGAGGGATTCCTCCAGAGTTCAGATTGCATCTACATTAATTCCGTGGCTATTTTTGTAGCTGAAATTTTTTCCTCTTCAACAAGCACTAGTTTGAAGAAAAGGTAGTTAGGGTTAAATTGTTGGCCAAACAGGGGGAAAGAATGACAACACGCAAGGGATACAGTTTAACTCAGCAGAAACATTGTTAATTCGTCAGGGAACTACTCATCACTGCCTCATACAGCAAAGGTCCTGGATTATTACTCAATTGTTTCTCTTGGCTAAAGAATTGTCAGTGGTCCCTTTACCCACTGCTGAGACTGCACAGTGCACTGACTACAATTCCTCCTTCAGTGTGATAACTCTACTTCTCTCCTTTACCACCATGTTCTACGGCTTATTAATGCTCCAGATCCCTTCTGACCGAGCTGGGACAGCCTGATAAACAGACATTTTGAACTGTCTTCCTACCAGACAAGATGGTGCTTTGGTTGGTGTGAAGCTGCCAACCTACACTAAACTGGACGTGAGGGTAAAAGCTTCCTATTCCCCAAAGAGGCTAACACAACACTTACAGCTGACAAAAAAAAAAAAAAAAAAAAAAAAAAAAAGACAACCTCTAAATCAAAAGGTGGAAGGGTGGAAGCTACACCCTTCTCTCAAGATGGAGAAACAAGCTTTGCACATATTCCACCTTGTGTGCAGAAACTTACTCCCTACATTATCATCAACCCGTTATTCTGCTTCCTCACTCAGACAACTCAGAAGCAAAAAGAGAAGGAATGTTCCTTATCTACCCCTTAGATCAATGACCTTTATTTCTTCTTCCTAACCCTGCAAGTGCATGCTAAAGTCTTTGTAGATCTGAAAGCGTAAAAGCCCCTGGGTAGGTTCCCAAGCAACAGAGGACATGCCTTCCAAAGGACCTCGACACCCTCCCAACAAGAGCAGGCTATAGACAGAGTCAATCACCACCTTCTACTGACCAAATTTTTTTCCCATAGGAATTCATAATATTTAGCATATCCCACGCTTGCAAAGCCCTGTGGTGATTCATATACAACACAGCTGGAAAAGGCAAGAAATCTGAACTGCTTCATAGTTGCAAGCAAATTCAGAAGGTAAAATTTGGCTCCCTTAGGGCCATTAAACATCTACAAAAGAGCAAAGTATATGAATTCTCATGTCTGCTAATGCAAAGATCCTAATGCTATATACTTAAGCTTATGAGTACCTTTTGTGCTTAACTTTCCATTTTGCTCATGATTATAAGCTTCTTTTAGCTTAGCTTTCATATGCTGTCTGTATTTAGGGTATTTAATCTGACATAAAAATTACTTCCTAGTCTGTACAAGACAACATGCCACTCTTAGAGAGCAGAGCAAATACAAATAAGGAGCTTTCATTTAATCTTTTATTTAATTTGCAGTGATCTAGACCACTGTGATTTGAAGGAGTACCAAACCGCCACCAACATAGACAATTGGAAGAAGAGTGCAGAGACCACTACAACTAGATTGTGCCTGACCTTGCACACAAATACACTGTGAATGGACAGTACACAGTATGGACAGCTTATCACAAGACTGATAGGAAATGAACACTATTCCAGCAATTATCCCTCTGAAATGAATAGGAAAATAATAATAGTAATAATAATAGTAATAGTAATAATAATAATGCCCAGGATCTTGTGCATACTGCTGTTTCTCACTTGCTAAAAACTATCCTCAACTTCTTGTAAGTGGTTAGACTCAGTCTCATTGTTCCCAATTTACTGACTTTATAACTGTTAGTCTGAGCCTAGGAAAGAATCCAGAAGACAAGAGTGCATTAGCTCTTATGTAAACCAACTAAAAATGGGGAGGCTTATGCACTTATCAGCTTGGCACCAAAGGTAAAAAGCAAGTTTTAAGTAAACCTACACCTAATTGAGACTACATCTTTGACAGTTTAGCTCGCATATATTTTCTGAGGCTATTTTATGATAGCAATACAGGGGATGTGTGTTCATGCACAGCAACTGCTTCCTTCTCCAAGACATCTTGAACAGCTTTTGTACCCTAAGAGACAGCCTTTACCCTATTTACCGATATGGCTCAGATTTTTTTTAAATCACTCAAACCTTTTGGTTCAGTCACATTCCCTCTTTTTATACCATTCACAGCCCCACCCCTTCTCGTACCTTCATTCTACTTCCACTGCTACATATAAAATTAATAAATTTCTGCAGTGTAAACATACATTTCCATTCAAAAGGGTTTTTTTAAAGAAAAAAAAAAAAAAGAATCTTTAACTGACCAGGTCAGAAAATGTCAGGAAAGATTTCTTTCTATGTGATGTGCTCTTAATTACCAAACAAATAATATTTTTCCTAACAAAGGTCCAAAGTTGTTTACCAAAACTGAAAACTGTTTCAGTTGGTCTTTTATGTGTGTACATAAGTTATACATATATATACACACAAAATAATCATTTTTATAGAAAGTGTTCAATCAGCCCAAGTCTATGCTCTGAAGTCTACTGAAACATTAACAGCAAAATGTTACAGAAATACTTCCAATATCTTCCCTTGCTAGCCTGGATAGTTATGCCATCTTTACCAATCTTTGTTGTCCTATGCAAAACTTCTTGAGAAAGCACCTACTGCTTGTATCTGATTTTTATCTTATATGTGTCTTTGATCCTGTTTTGACCTTCTTGTTTTAGTCAAGTCTCACAGAACTTAACACTCAAGCCACATTAAAATCCTGAGTATGTTTATAAAAGCTACAATTTAACACTTCAGGAAAAAAAAAAGCAAGACTATTAAAAAACTTTTAGCATGATTTCTGAAGAGCTTTTATTGGAAGATGGTAGTCTCAAGTAGTTTTTAATTTTTAGAATAATGTTAATGAATTTCAAATAATTTTCTAGACTTATGTAGGCAAAACATTTTCTCAGTTTAGAAAACTGAATAATAAAATCAAGTCTCGACTTCATTGTTTTCAAACAATTAAAATACACAAAATGCCCATCAATTTCACCTCAGTGAAGACATTTTGTTGTGAAATTATGTTTCAGAATATACCTAACCACATTCCTACAGAGTTTAACTAAGGAAAAAAAAGCCTATATTCTAGCCCAGTCAGGCTACTGTTTCAAAGGCACTGTTACTCCACTATCTGAAGCATAATTCAGAAGTGTTTGAACGGGAACTGAATACTGCATTCTAATATAGTTAGAATATTTATATAGTTATAGATTTTTTTCTTCAAAAAGCATCACTTCTTTTTCTCTGGACAATAAATTATAAGTATTTGATGTTCTATTAAGCATAAGCCTTATACCTTAACAGCGTAAGTCCTATGTTCCTTGGCAGATGGGAACAGCGTCTCCTCAACTGAAGATTCAGGGTCATACTTATTAGAAGTTTATTTCTCTGTAACCATTATGTGTCTCCTCTGTAATTTATAGCACTGAGATGTTTTTAAAAACTAATATATACCCATAGAAAATATTCTATTAACCCATTAAGGTCTTCAGTAACTTTCCAAATAACTAATTCACTTACAGAATTTTAAGACTTTATAAATTTATAAGCTTTTATCATTCTCTTCCTGACTCATCTCACAGTTCTGCCCAATGAGGAATGTTTCCTCTTTCCCTATTAGGCCTAATCATATATAATCACATATAATCACATATAAGTATCAAATGTCTATGCACAAAAACTGCCTATAAGAATTAGGACAGTTTTAACCATTTGTATAATGTGAACAGAATTTGCATTACAATAGGGTTTATAAGCAAAACATTCAGTAATATCGATCCAGACAGTGCCAAGAACCTATTTGATTGTAAGCATCTCGGCACTTTGAGTGCCAGGTATAATGGAATCTAACTGAAAGCTTGCAGTGGTCCACACTGTTGGTTTTTTTTGGCCAAATGATTTAACCAAAACTGTGAACAGACTTGAGCGGTTCCTAGTCTATAGGCGATTGTTGGGTTTTTTCTTCATGTTATTCTTCTAGTGCTACATTAATATTCTGAACTGTAGCATTTATTTTGTAACAGGCTCAAACACGAGAAAGCAAATATTTGCTTTTAAGTATAAGGAAAAATGAAGCTATTATTTAAAGAAAACTTTCCTTTCCCTCCAGTCTTCCTTAATTAGTTAAGAAACTATTACACTTGTATAAAAACAGGAACACTGATTTTTCCCTTGTATAACCTAAATGCTGTCAAAGATACCATAATAGTTTGCTCTTGACTTTTACAGAAGATTCACCTAAGCTCACACTCCATATTAACTACAGAACTCAATTGGCTGGGAAAATAATATGTAATATATATCTGAAAAACATTATTAAAATTAAAAACTTCACTAAAAAATTAAGGAACTGAAAGGAAGTGCCTAGTAATAGAAAGTCCATGAGAGCTACTTGTAAAACATCTTCCCAAACTCAATAATAGTCCAAAATCGTACCTGTTTGCTGAAATGTAGTTTTGAATGAAATGTTTTGCATAAATGTTGATTATTTCAGAAAGAAACAAATGTCAATTCTCTATGAAATTGAAACTCCAAAAGTTTCAGCTTGTTGTCTTTAAACGTAAATGTTTATTCTATAGCAACAGCTGCAATGCAGTAACTTCCAAAGAGGGAGAGATTCATAACTCTCAATTGCCTTTTCTTCTCAAAATTTCTATGAGGTCACTGGCAGATCAAAAATTCATGTTACCAAAAAAAAAAAAAAAAAATCATGATGTCTCCGATTTCTAAGATTCTTTTTTAACAATGATTGCAAATACTTAGGCTAGAAACAGTGCGATTTACAAAGAGATATTAAAGTCCATGCCATAAATGCCCATATTGCTTTCAAGATGCAGTTGGACAGGGTACTACAGGATCTCATTTAGAGTCCCTTTTCCCATGAAAGGCTGGCCAATCCATTCAGTTCTAAATAAAGCACATTTTCCAATATTCAGCAAGTCTCACTTCACGCATGTTCACCTTTGGAGGTCTGGCCAAAATTCACCATAGCTGAAAAGTTCACACATCGTTCTAGATTCTGTCTTCAGTATCCCATTATTCCTGTTTCTGCAAAGCTGATATGATCAGTGATATGCAAAGCCTCTCAATGCCCTGTCAGTATCAGAAAAAAAATGTTTGTTTGTTTTACCTGGCAGTTTGTCTTAAATAGTTATCATATGCTTTCATTGATCTTATTCAGGGGTTGATAGCATGGCAACTACACCACACTTGATCTGGTGTGACACATAAAACCTGGCCTAATTCAAAGCACACAGGCATTGCTCTTAAAAAGTCACACACAGACATTTGTTTGGTCACGATATATGTATTTTGCATGAGCTTTGTGTAATCCTCAGGCCCTGATTATGATATGCACAAGGGCAAACGTGAAACCCTTGTTTTAATGTTTTAAATGCTGCGGTCCTGAATTGCACTCCTGTGGTTTTATATATTTTCCTTCTCCCAGTACAGTTGTATCCTAGGAATAAACTGATATAATTCCACGATTAATTCCTACCTGCCGTGACAGTGCCCCCTCTGGGTAAAGATGATGTTTTTACATTAACAGACAGGAAGCTTCCAGTGCGACTGACCTTAAAGACACTGACAGATTAGTTACCTTGCTAGTCAATATGGCATGGCAACTTAAAGACGTGAGCAGATACCCAGCCGACTAATATGCATGCTGCCATCTGCTGAATATGACAGCAAGGGATTTGTACTACTCTGAAAGACAAGTAGTGTAGGGCCTTCCAAGAAAAGATGCTACCAAACCCCTCGTTCACAGCTTATTTAACAAGTCAAATAAAGACAGTCTTCTGGATCTGTAAGAGAACTGGTAGTGTCATAGGATTTTTTGACCTGCATGTTTAAAATGGAGAAGGAAACTATCTTAGAGTATTCGTTAAAACTTTGGTTTTGAGCTCACAGCTTAACAGCTAGACCTAGGGTATATTCAAAGAGCTCATGAGATTTATTGGGAACACTCATGCAGTGCAGATGTGAGCAAAGGAGTTCATAGTTTATGCACCTCACTTGTCAAGCCTCAGTGTCACCCTCATTTAAAAAGCTGTACTCTGGCTTTAAAAAAAAAAAAAAAAAAAAAAAAAAAAAGTGGCAATCATGTATAAACTGAAGTTCCAATAAAATGCTGGTCATCTTGTTACCATTTTTACAGACTACCTTTTTTTTTAATGAAAAAAAAGATATACCTGCTATCACCAATTTTTTTTTCTTCCCATAATCTTTTCTCTTTTTCATTTTCAATGAAGCCACATCAAATTAGAAAACTAAGTGATTTGTACACTACTGTTCCTGTAAATAATATTATACCTCAAACTGGCCCTAAGCTATTTATACAAAAAAAATCGTATATGGGTATAACTGTTTAAAGCTATATAACATACATTATATTGATCCATAAAAATATACTCTGACTGAAACTGAAATGAATGGAATCATTTAATTTGTTCCTCTGTTCCGGCTGTTAAACTGGGTAGGAGTAATATCAAAACAAAACTTGAGCCAACAGTAAAGTATTTGGGGTAACACTGGATGAATGGAACGTATCTATAACAAACAAAAAAAAAAAAAGAAAAAGTTATGGTCTCCTAAATTTTATATTGTAATGAGAAAACAGAAAAGAAATTACACCATACGTTGTGGGACACTGAATTTGCCGAGCTGTTAGGACAACCCAGTTCATCTGTCAGCGAACACAGCAAACACTGCCTTGAGACTTGCCTGGCACCAGTTTGGAGATCTCTTCATTCATGACAAAGTGTATAACCTGGATAACCTCACAGATGAAGAATAGTAGATAACTAACATCTGATAACTGCCAGGAGACACATCAACTCACTTTATAAAGAGACTTGCATTAGAACCTGACAAATGTTGTACGAAGTAAACTGAAAGACCTTTTTTTAAATATTTCTCTTCCTTCTCTTCCTCACATTTATCTTTAAAAAGCTGTCTTCCTTCTTAAACTGATCTCAAAGAGAACACCTTTCCTACATCAGTATTCAAAATCAAGCACTACAGAAGCACCAGGGGAATGCCAGTAAGCATCAGTTTACATTCTAGCATTCAGCTGGAATTAAAATATCTAATATATGTCAACTAAAAACTGATCATTACAGTACCTGAGTTTATTTCATCAGCTATAACAAGCATCCTTGGCTATATGGGACAGAACCACAAATACTGCAATAGTACCACAGGGAGCTCTGTGCTGCTACGTTCTTTTTAAAACAGAAACTGATTAAAAATCAAAGCGATGGCACACTGTATTACAGAAAAAAAAAACACATCTTAAGCTCATTTGTCTTGGTGGCAAGTCCTATGCAAACTATTCTTTCTGCAGTCCAGCACTGAAGAGACACATAGGACACTAGATGCACTGACTCTTCATTTGGGGGAAAAATATCAAGTATGAAGATAACACACATAACCTTAAAACAGATCAGAACATAAAATTCATCTGAATGTTTGCACTATAATTATAATTATGACTGAATCTTTCTTCTAAGTATTTGTGCTTTTAAATAATTATGACAAAGCCTGGTACTGCAATTGAACTTTGGTCAATACATAGATACATATGTATATATGATGGTAAAATCTACACAGGCAAATTTAATGATTTACAGTAGTCCAGAATTCTGTCCCATACCTGCAATGTCTCTGTGTTTCATTTAACATCTACGTACTCTTCACTAAACTCAATGAATTAGTACTTTACTGAATCCTCTACTCACCTGAGTTTACAACACTTTAAGCAACCTGTTTCTCTAATGTTTATTACAGATGTAGTCACCTATCACAGAAGTTTAGCTTCTGCGTCAATAGTCGTTCAATTTTGTTTTCATCTTTATCTAACTTTCATCTCTTTGAATCAAAATCTTTTCTTTAATGTAAGATGTAATAATGCTCTCCAAGGACATTTCAGCTTCATTAAAGTCAACAGGGTCAGTATTTAACCCCTCTCTTCCCAATTTCCTAAACTTTTCATCCTTATCATAAACATAGAGAATGCCTGAAACTGCAAATTTGGACTACGTTCCTGACTTGGTGGAATATCCAACACCCACAAAATAATCAGTGAGAGTATAAGATAGATAGATTTTATAAAATATTTTCTTTTCTAGGAAAACATTTGATAGTACTGCAATTAAAACCAGCTTTCAGACGTGACCTGCCATAAATAATTTTAGAAGTATCCTTCTAGATATGTGTATGTATGCTGTCTTTTATCATAGTTCCAGTCAGTACTTTTGAGCTGTCAAATTCAGATTGCAGAACTTGGAACATACTTATATATAATTCAGTACCTACCTCCAATTTATCAACTTCAGTTTCCAGTGTACCCAAGTGAACAAGTATCTGTCTTTATTCCAACTGCTAGCAATGCTTCTTGCAACACAGTGTCAAAAAGATGTTATAACTCTAGCCACACACTGAGAATATCCTTCACTGTCTAGACAAGCTGCATTCAGCTTGCCACCATTTTGCTAATACACTGTCATTGATGCCTGCAGGAAAGCTTTTGATATCTCTTTTCTTCTTTCTCAAGACTGAGTGTTTTACCCTGACTGCAACTGTCTCCATACAAAGAATTCAAGAAGAAATGCCATACTGATAGAATTTGATAGGTTTTAAGGATATGATTAAAAGCTTTGTTACAAGGAAATCCTCAGACTGAGGTATTCCCTTGCCACTATAGGAGACACAGCAAAAACAAAACCTTCTCATATTAGCTTGAATTTTGTTTATTTTTTTCAGATATGTTTTAACAAAATCAATTATTACAGGTAGCAATTACTAGTAATTTTCACTAGCCAGATCTCAGTCTTTTCTGACTCTGAAATTACTTGTCATGTTGCAGGAAGATGGACAGGTTTGTCTATTAAGTAGTTTCTTTTTCTCTGTAATGGACTGTTAAAATCAAGCAGGATAGAATTGGGTCACTTTATATCATCCTCATGCATCCTTTTAAAACACATTTTGGTGCTTTTGCATGTACCAAACAAATGATTAGTTTCCATAACAGATGAAAGTATCTGAAGAGTTCAGGAGATCTGATGTCTCACTTTTTTTTCAGAGGCTTTGGGAACTTTTTGTTTTATTTTTAACTTGTACTCTTCAATATTTTACTGATTTCATAGACAGATGTTCCAAGCAGCATGAGGAAATGGACAAACAGAGCTTTACTGAAGCTCCTCAGAAAGTTTGCGTGCCATATTTAATAGTTCATACATTTTGCCAATTTCATCTACGATAAACTGGGGGGGGGGGGGGGGGGGGGGGAAGGAAGGAAGGAAGGAAAACAAAGAAGAGGAAAAAGTGTAGAGGAAAGAGAAGGCAAAATTAGAGAATTAGTCACTGATGTACTCTAGTAAAATTCTAAATACCTTTATATCTGCCTTTGTGGTTTTAGAATCTAGGTGTTGTTTTTGTTTTTGTAAGAAATGGACTATTTTGAAAACACCATTCACTTCATCCTTTGGAGAACTTTCAGAGTTTTGGTGCTTTGGTACTGTTACTTTACCTTTACTTGAAGCCACATATATGCAGTTATCCCCTTGATATGCTCTTATCCTTATTTCATAGAGAATAGAAACGGCTGAAACCAGTCTCCTTTCTATATCTTTCTGTATTTTCTTTATGGATGGAAACTCTATAATAGAGTCTGTATCAGAGGGTATTCTCTTTCCATTGTAGGTCATGGAATTTCAATAGAAACTCATTCATAAATTCTGCAGGGTTTTTTATTATTATTTTGATCCACACTTTGCAGATCTACCTTACATGGAAATTTAAGACCATATCTTTGAAAAAGGCAATGATGACTGAAAGAAGTCTTCTCTAAGTCGTCTTACCATAAAACATACATTTTGATTCACTCACAAAAGCAAACCTGATTATTTTTATCCTGGAAGAAATTCAGAACACAGAAAGATAATAAATCACTGTAGGGAAAACTGGCATCCTTGATCAATTATTATGCCACTGATATACAATCCTTTCAGATAGCATGTGGGCAGAACAGATTCTGTTACATGTGTCTTTCAGTAGTGGTCTTAACTCCTGAAGACATAAGACACCAATCTTGTAGACTTGGAAACAGATTAGAAAACAGTGCCATTTTCATACTCATCCTAATGAGCACTAAACCAAAACACTCTCCTGGGCTTGAGAACTCACCAACATATTGTACCTAGAAGCATCCTTAAATAATATTTTGCATTGCTGATTTATTTTTTATAGTATATTATTTATCTATATATAATAATATCTATATTATAGATATATAATCTATATATAATAATATCTATATATACTATATTATATATATAGTATATTATTTATCTTCTTTCTTTAAGAATATTTTTGATCCTATTTTCTTTGTTAAGATTACACAGCACCTGAAAATCCATGGCAGCATTGGCTTTCCTGTGGTAGCTGCTGAAAAAGCACAAAGGGAAAATGCAGACCCCAGAGAAGTTAACATCTAATCAAGACCAAAACCAAACCAAACCAACCAACCAAACAACAATAACAAACACACGCCAGCAGTAAAGCTGATACATTTTGCCATGCAAAGCTGGAAAACTCATTTGTATCTCACAATAGAAGTGACAGGTCTGTCTTATTAGTTTCCCTGAATCAGGTTCCCTTCTCTCCTCTTTAATCCTGGTACTAATGGAGCTTCTTTTCATTTCACTTCCTGCAACCCCAACCGATAAAACCAAATCAAACCGAAACAATGAGGATGCAGCCAAATAATCCTCTACCTACTGTTTCTACTGCCTGCACACAGGAGCTCAGTCCCCAGTCAGCAGCTGTTTCTTCCTCTCCTTTCATGGGAAGGTGAAAAGGAAGCCTCCTGCAAGTTCCTAAAGAGAGAGGAATGGTGCTCCAATCACATTGTAATAGCAAAATATGGAAACTTTTTCTTCCCAATGAGCCCCAAGTAGTAAAAATGTGCCAGTCCCTCAGAAAAGATTACATCTTACAGTTCCAAGTTTATTTCTACTCTGTGAGTACTTAAATTACCCTCAGGTTAGGTTTGGTGAAGAGAAGGATGTCTGCTACCACTGAATACTAGAAATGCTGTATATGTTTTAATAAAAGCTAGTAAATCTTACACCGCATCCAGGACCCGGGGCTCTTTCAAATAGAACAGCAAACACTGTTAAGTTCACAAAGCATTTAGAATTGCTGCTATAGGATAGAGCTGTGAGGAGAGAATGAAGAAACATTTCCTGGTCCTACTAGGATAAAGTGAGCAGGGAGACTCACTTTTTCTGATGATCAGCTAGGCTTAAGTTCTCTAGCCAAATCAGATTTTTAAAAAATGTGACCTCAGGATTATATGTATATAAAACAAGTATTTAAGATTAACTAACACCAGTAATAATTGTAATAGAAAAGTCCTTGAGAAAGCAAAGAGCTGACCACCACCACGGCCCTGGGGGTACCCAACTTGGCTGTGCTCTTTTCCTCGGGTGGTTTCCTCGGGCTACCGAGGGCGCTGCCGCTGCCTTCAGGCCTTTAGAAGCCGCCTCGGGCAGCCTGTGGGTGAAACGGGGCGAGGGCTCGGTCGGTTGCTCTCCAGCTCCACCTCAGGCATACCCCAGCCTATTTGAGAACTAATAACGCAGGAAATCTAAGATTATGCTGACTATAGGTCGTGAACTTGAGTGCTGTGAGCGAAAATAATTAAAATTGTAACATCTTTTACCAGTGCTTACAGGACAGCGCTGTTACAGGCATTGCCTTAGACTTGGGCTTCACTCAGCTGTGTGGCGGCAGCCCGAGGCAGGCAGCTCGCAGCCCTGGCTGCTCCCCTTCCTGCAGCTGTGGAAGAGGGACCGCGCACAGTGCGTGGGCAGGAGGAGCACCCCCGGAGCTGCCTGACCGCACCGGCAGCCGGTACTGCAACGAGCCCCCCGAGCAGCGCCTGCCCGGGGGGCACAGTAAGGGCCGCGGGCGCGCAGGAGCCGCCCCGCGAGAGGGCGCCTCAGAGCCGGCGGGCAGCGGGCGGGCGGCAGCCATGATGTCGCATCCGCGCCGCCGCCTCCCGGGCCCGAAGTTTGGCGGAGGGGCGGGCCGGGGCGGGCCGGAGGCGGGCCGGGGCAGGGCAGCGGACCCGCTCCGGCACCACGGGCAGCGCCGTCCTCGCCCGCCCGCCCGCGGAATGAGCGTCCCCCGGGCGGCTGCCGCTGCCGCCGCCGCCTCCACTCGGGCTCCGGCGGGAGGCGCGGTGCCCGCGGGGGGAGCGGCGTGAGGGAGCGGCACGGCGAGGCGAACGAGGCGAGGCGGCCCCGGCGCCAGGATGCGGACGCCCGACAGCGTCCCCAGGCTCCTGCTGCTGTCCCTGCTGGCCGCCCTCCACCCTTCCCAGGTAGGAGCCGGCCGGGTGCCGCGGCTGACGGGGCTCAGCGGGCCGGGGCGGGGGGGGGGGGGGGGGGGATCGCGGCAGAAGTAGCGGCCCCGGGCTCCCCGGCTCCCTCCCGCGGGGTCCGGCCCCGCAGCCGGGCTCCCCCGGAGCTCCCCGCTCTGGGGAGCGTTCAGCTCGCCAAATGCCGAGTCCGATGTCGAAGCCACGGCGAAAAGGCATCGGTGTGCTTGAGCTGCGCGACCCGGCTGGCCGGGGCGATTCTCGATGATCGCTGAAGAGCAGAACCGCGCTGCGCCGCTTAACTGCTGCCGTGAGCAAAATCCGGCGGGCCTGCGGGTGTCGGTGGTGCTGCGTGAACTTACAACTTGCCATCCGTCCTTTGGTGTCATGCCATCTTGTAACCGTGAGCGTCGTAAAAAAGTAAGGAGAGGAGGAAAATCCGATAGCACTGCAGGCATCGCCACCAGCAGAGCGTTCCGTGTTCTGTGTAACCTGTGCGGGTGAATGTCACCTCCCTGGTACCGCTCAGGCACCAGACAGCCACGCGAAGCAGCATTTGGCTCTTCTGACAGTTTGGCTTTCCTTTTAAATAAATGAATTAATCATGTAAAATATGCACGGAATTTCCGACAGTATGCAAAGAGTATTCCTCTTAAAAAAATATAACGACGGAAGTTAATTAGCAATTTAGTGAAAAACAGATTTAGAGCTGCAGTAATCATAAGATACGGTGACAACATAAAAGAAGAAAAATGATATAGGAAATAACATTAGCTAATAATGAATTATATCCATATGTTGCTAAATAGCAGCTATTTGACAGCATCGGCTATCTGTGTTCTGCAAAGAGACTCATCAGGCAGTGAACAGGACTTCCACATCTGTGT
The DNA here is from genome assembly GCF_011077185.1 of Oxyura jamaicensis. Lineage (NCBI taxonomy): Eukaryota > Metazoa > Chordata > Aves > Anseriformes > Anatidae > Oxyura > Oxyura jamaicensis. The sequence continues at coordinate 3,769,743 of NC_048900.1, read as the reverse complement.
GAACTGGAGCACATGGCCACATTAAAATCACAGGTTTCTACAGTCATTTCTCTATCTTCTGGTACACTTAGATCTGTTGCAGGCAAAGAGACTGCCTGAAGGCAGGATAAACACAATTTGTATCACTGTCTATCCACAGAAGAGTAAAACCACTAATGAAGCAAACGAGCTTCAGCTGGCAGAATTCTGCTTAGTTTGGGTGTCAGAGATATGCCCCATAATAACACTGGGAAGAAATGTTCCATCTTAGGTATCTATTACCATCTAGCACTGAAAAGCAGGATGAGCCATTGGAATGGAACTGCATAAATTATCTTTGAAACTTTGCTTCTAGTCCTTTTTGCTGTGGCATACTGTGCAGAGGGCAGAAAAATGGCCTTTTAGTCATTGCTGTATGTGACATTTTGAGGGATATTAAAACGTTCATTGCAGGCCCTTTTAACTTTGCGAAGAGGTCATGAGCCAGAAGCTCTAAAGTCCTTAAGAATACGTAAAAACAAGAGCCCTTAATCCAAGTCTGTTGTTTATCAGAGAGAAATTGGGTTTTCAGAAATAAAAACAGGAGAACAAATGGTTATTCATATCCTTGATTAAGATACTACTCCACATTAAGCATATGAAAAGGTGCCACATAGCAGATAATAGTTGAGTTTTGTTGACATATTTCTGTGAAAAATGATGTATGCAAAATTAATACAAGGTCTGTGGTTTTGGTTTTGTTTGTTTTCAGCAAATAAATACAAGTTACGATTGAAATCACTTTAAAAATGGAAGTAGTGCTCAGATATTTAGCTCACTTCATGCTAAATGGAATAACAATTTTCTGCCCTGCAGGTTTGGAAGCAAATCTATCATGTTAAATTAGTCATAGGAAACAAGATGATCGGTTCCTTCTTTTACAAAAAAAAAAAATGTGCAACATGCTCATGAGTAGACACACAACGTTTTACATGCCCTTGACACACACACAATTGAAAATAAATCATGCCAGATGTTTCAAAGCATGCCTCAGTACATTCCTATTCATGTCCTTCATAATTAATATCCAAGTAATAACTTTGGTAACTGATCTATTACTAGAAGAAAAAAAAAAAAGCTTTGATTTAGGCTATCACTGGCTTTTCAGACTGTTGTCCACAGTCACTCTTACTATGACAGGGTTTTTATGCTAAACTTACTATGTTATCTACTCGTTGTAAAGTATTTAAGTATTGCCATCTTATGGTAATATATGCTAAAAATATGTATAGTTTATTCTTAAATTCCTGCCACATTACAATTTTATTTCAATCACAGTAATTTATTGCCCATGTTGGTTTTTGTTTTTGTTTTTGTTTCTGCTAGAATATTGACCTGCTCTGGAAATTAGCCTTTAACAAATGGAAGACAGCTCACTACTGATTAATTTTAAATACTCTTAATGCTAATTGTAGAATATCAATTTTAAGACACTTATTAAAATGTCACATCTGTTAATTTGATTCTAATTTTGCTCTGTATTTATACTGAAACATACAAGGAAATATAATTATTCATTATAATGTGTTTCAGTAAAGTTTTATTTCCAGCAGGATGATTAGATATTCAGCAGGAAGCCAACTATATAAAAAGACTTGGAATATAAAATTTTTTCTTTCTCCTACACTCAAAAGCAGTATCTTGAAAGAATGAACTATTAAGTACTAGGAAATTTCTAAGAGCTACTGCTAGATGGCATCTCTGTGCTGCTTTTCTGCAAGCCTGGAGTTTTCTGAAATGACCTTCATAGTATACAAAGTGGACTTCTTTTGTGTTATTTTGCTGGCCATCATTTGATCGCTATAACCAAATAACCACAGCAGTATAACCAAGTGAGCATTTTAGAGTCATGTAATGCTGCAGCAGATAGAGAACAAGCTCAGCAGGTTGCCAAATCTAGATGGTGTTTTTTAAGTTTGATTTTTGGAAGATTTAAACAGATCTAAAAAATATGTATTTTTCCATGCAGTTAATAAAATTTATGCCTTTAGCTTTTATAATGTATGTCCTACACCTGGTGGGTTTCTATTCTTTGAACTTCGCCAAAAGAAGTGTTTCAAAAGAAGACTGGTGGGTCCAATCCCAAACAGGAGCTATGTATACTATCATTAAGGACAGTTGCAAAAAGCATCTGTTGTCTGTGCTCATTGCTTGGGATAACAGGATCTTTGGGAGCATTAACATTAAAAAAAAAATGAAAGCAAATTTGAAAAGTTATCTATTTTTGAGTGCACCTGTAACTTGCATTTTGATCTTTGGACCAGCCATGTTTCTAGATTTCAAAAATCCACAGTTTTCACACATCAGCAGACCACACAACTAGCTGCTAAAATCCTTTTTCCCAGAGACCAACAGAACTTTTCTGTAGGAAGAGTGCGCTACTTTAATGCTGCTTCAGAGTATAAGCTAATTCAGCTCTACTGGGAGACTGCATACCAAGGATATTATGTAAAAACAAGGGTTACCGTAATACACAATTTTTGTTGGAAATACTGAGTCATAGTGCTATAATACACTGCAAAATTGTATGGAAATCTCATTACATTTTTGGAAATTAATTGACACTTTTCCACAGTATTAGTCATTAGTCAATATGAAAATCATATATAATTAAACCTACTGGACTTAAGAATGCTCTAAATAAAGAATTGCTGAATATGGCCAACTCTTGCCTTAACATTTCTGAGTAACATGATTCAAAACCCAGTGAAGAACAGTCCAGAGCTGTGTCCTATGTCTTCTCCCAGGTGTAATTCCAGTTATGTTACTCTCAGTCTAGTAACTTCACTCCATGGGTAACAGTCTGCAGAAATGCAGTTTAATAGCTATTGAAACAATACCCAGCTATAGCTCTAAAAATGTGTTTCTAGTTGCCTACAGATTGAGCAATTACAAATTTCCAGTTCAGATCCTTGCAATTCTTAAGAGACCTATTAAGAAATGAACAGGAAGTCCTCAGAGAAGCTCTGGTTTACTTTGGGCACTGAAATACCCATTTTCAATACTTCAGCATGACACAAATGCTTCAGGGCATCACTTCGGCATTCTTACTGGATCTTCACTGAAAACCAGGTAAAATTTAAAAACCCTTGTGGAAATCTTTGCAGCAATAGTATTTTTAAGGCCATCTTTCACAGGAACATCAATCTGTTGTACTGCTTCACTTCACAGGGCAGTCAATTTCTTGTCTAAGATGGAATTGAGGGAAGTGAGGACTTTGTGTGCCTGGGTTTAAATACAGAACTCTTTCCACAAGGGAGAATGCCAGCATCCAGGAACAGATAGATAGCTTTACAGATAGAAAAACATTCACGAGTTAGATGTTTTTATGTACTTCAAGAATGCCCAAAGAAGATCAAAGAGCTTATGTTGTACTTGTTTAGCATAATGAGGTCATGTGTACTACTTTCCACATGGTCAGCTAATAAATGTGCGCTTGGTGCACCTGCAGAACAGAACAATTTACTGGTCACCTGATTTGACCGTCATTTTTCAAAAAGGTCTTCTTCAAAATGTGACAGCTCCAAATCTGCCTCCTTCAGCTTTTTTTACGGACTTTTTATTTTTCTAAGAGGTAATGATCTTAATGCGTTCACAAGGGGATCTCTTAAGAACCCTTGAAGTGCACAGCATCAATCTTCATATACTTAGTCTTGGCATTAATGATGTTTTTGGTGAGTTTGCTAAGAAGAAAAAATGGATGATAAATATCTTAGCCATTCCTTTATTCAGTCAACTGGGAAATTTTCCTAGTACTAGAAAGAAATACATTTTCTAGAGGACATAACTCCTCTTACTTCAGTACTAAATTATCTTTACCGCCCCTTCAGAAAGTCGATTCTTCTATTCATCATATTTGCTCTGGGACAGACTGCCTATTAACTGCAAAGTATGGCGCATCTTATCCAAGAAGTAAGAATATTAGTAAAACAGAAGTGCAAAGGTGTAAAAAGTGTAAAGGTGTTGACAACTGCGTAGAATTCTTATTCAGAAATTGATAAAAAGTTGCAACTTCAACAATTCTGATTATGACACGTTATCTATTTATCTGAAGGACACCCATCCACCACTGATGGCCACTTGATACCTTTCACAGGCTGAGATAAAGGAGATAAAATTAATTCAAGATGAAGGAACCCAGCATGACAAGTTAAGGGAGCATTTGCATCTGGGAATTTAAAATTCACGTTACAGTGTCTGGGTGATGGTGAAGCCCAGGACAATTCTTAGATTATTTCTTAAAGCTGAGCACAGCGTTGAGAGATGTATCTGAGAAAAAAGGAGAGTGAACTCAGATATTATCTGTTACATCAAAGCATAGAGAAATCAGAGACACTTCACGCCGAGCACGGACTGCAGCTTCAGCTATTTTCATTAGTGGTTCCAATCTTAAAGGTAATTCCACTCCTATCAGCAGCCTAATTTATCAGAACACTTGAAACTATTTCAAAAATGTTACTATTTTTAGTGTCTTTGTTTTATTCCTGTCATTAAAGGTGTTTAAGGTCTAACCTTGGTTTATCTGGAATTAGAGAATTCATGTCTCTGCCTGAAAGAACAGACACCAGAGTGCTAAATTGTAAGGCCCTTTGTAACTGTGTCCTGCTTTTATTACTCAGTTCTCAGCATTTCTAAACTTGTTTTGTGGCAAACTGGACTACCGGCCAGCAGATAACTTGTTTAATATGCAAATAAAACGGGCATGTAACCTTATTTACAGTTAACACAGATTATCTGCCCCTGTTAGGAGCAGTACTAAAAGATTTTTTACAAACAGGGAAATACCGTGTGTTTTATGTACTGGACAAAGGAAATCATTACCATTTGTCTAGCTACCTCTGTGTAGACTAAAACCATGACCCATAGCCTTCATTTTTACTGACCATCTTCTAGAAATAGTTTCCTAATATGTTTTCTCACAATAAGGGTGATTCAAATTAATGAACTCAACATACTGCAGAACTTCCATACTTCGAGAAGGTGACACTGAACACAGAATGTTGGTGATACAAGCAGTTCACGTTAAGGACAGAACTCTGTTAATGATGGCTACGAGGGTACGCACAGCAATTTGATTCCTTCAAGTTTCATTGCGGTATCACACATACTCTATGCTTTTCCATACCATCCTATACCGTCCTGAATTTTGTGACAGAAGCTGACTTATCACAAAAGCGAAACAGCCAGGCATATTTGTCATAAGTCACTAAACAATCATAGCTTGGAACCTCAGTTATAGCCAAAAGGAGGCTGCATAGGAAATACCAGGCCTGCAGATATGGAATTTTGTAAACTCTTACCTAGCTGCTTCTTTAAGTACTTTTATTTTTTTTCCACAGAAAAGAAAAATGTAATATCCCCTATTTATTAAAACTTCTTCCTCAAGAAAAAATAAAATAATTTTAATATTCTGACCCCCTTCTGAGCCTTTCTCACTTAAATTAAACTACTTAAAGCAGCCCCAGATAACACAAATGTAATTTTTTCATCCTTCAATTCCCTGAAGAACAAAGTTATCGGCCTGCTGCACTGCCATCTAACCAAACAAATCCTTGCAACTGTGCAATGCAGATTTAATCTTTTTATTTATTACCTCACTGAAAAACATACGTTCATCAGCACAACAATAGTTTAAGCAAATGCTGGAAGCAAGTAGCCCGCTTCACCCCTGTAGTTTGGGGAAATACTGTTAAAATCCTCCTGAAGCTGCTAACTCATAAGGGAAGGGGAACATGTAGAATAAGTGGAAAAAACTCCGTGCAGAGGGCTGCAGCTTCATGAACTCTATTATTAAGTGCCTATCACTACACTGTGAATAATGTTTAACTATTGGTGCATGTTATTAAAAAATGCATTTTAATGAACCCATTGGTTTTTGTTGTTGTTTTTGTTTGTTTGTTTTAGAACTGCTTTAGGAAAATACTATAAAATGTGTTTCCGTGTATTGCTTTCACTGTGATAACTAAGCATTTAAATCATTTTCCACATCCGAAATTGTAAATGCTATTTGATTTTGGACATTAGTTTTAAAATTGGTTTTATAGAAATACAAACTTCAGTGTATTTATAATATATTACTACATCATTATTTACTCAAATTAAACTGGTTTGTGCAAGTCCCAGCCTCAGTACTGCAATTATTTTTTTCCTATTCATTTTTCCATATAGCCTTTTACATAGTATTCTAACAACTCCACCTTCTAATAAGATTCTGAGCATTTTCAATATTGAGACTTTTCCAAGAAAATACAAAGTAAACAGTGTAGCTGTGACACTGAGATACTTTACCAAGAAAGAAACAATACACAGAATACAGACTGCAACCCCAACAGCTCCATTAGCTTTCTTAGATTAGATGTAATTTTGCAGTGAAATTTCCCTGCTTTTCAACATGTGAGCTATCAGTAATTTGCTTTCATTTTTGGCTGGTCTGGGTCCAAGTGAACCAGGTCTATTCCACCTGAACTGAATAGGCATTTCATTGTTCTTGTTTTGTAGAAGTAAAGACAGCCCATTAGTTGTAGCTTAGTGGCAGATCATTATTTTCAAATTATCTATTGTTAACCCATCACTGAATCCAAGTTCTTAAGAGCTAAAGTTCCCCAGCAACACCACACTGCTAATTGCCCCAGCATCACCCCCTGCCCCGTCCCTCTTCCACCTCTACTTCACCAAACTCATCAGACCTTTCATTGTCCATTTTAATGCACTAAATCAACACAGCACCACCCTTTTTAGAAGTGAGATTCGGTCTTCTGTTTCACTATTCTCAACTTTTTAATAATTCTGAAGATACACAGGAGCATACTTAGGACATTCATTCTGTTTGCACGGTCATAAAATTTCCAGAGGCTATGGCATGTGAGCGTGGCAGAGAAATTACAAAGAAATATTCTTAAAGGCAAAATCTCTCTTACATATCATAATTTACTAAGCCATTTAATGCTGGAGGGTGTTTTTTCTCAATTTTTTTGTTTCGTTCTTTGCTTTTCTTCTTTTCTTGCATATTAGCAAGAGCTAGCTAATTCTTCAACCTTGTCATTGCAAGAGTACATATATAGTACTTGTACTAAACATGTCCGCAGATCCTGCTGCCCTCTAGTTTTTACAGTAAAGGTCCTTTCAGCTCTGTGCCCTGAAGGTAAGTATCTTAACTTTGAGCGTGATATGAATTATCATATAGATGATGGTATGAAAAATTTAGGTGACTGGTTTGCCTTTATAATGAGATTTCAGATCAATATTATTTGCTGCCATCGCAGATATTTATAGGCACTTTCATGAAGAATACAGAGATGCATATCAGGCAGAGTAATGACCAAGATCCTTCTCAAGCATAAAGTAGGGAACTTTTCATATTTAATAGGTAATTCAGATCAGGAGAAATCAACTACCAATTAAGTCTGGTGTCCTGTTACAAAAGTCACATAAGCTCAGACATGACAAAAAGCTACAACTAAATTAATAAAGAAAAAACAGTTATTATGTAATAATCACATTAGTCTATCATTAAGATTACTGCAGAAATCAATGGAAAAAAAAAAAAAAGTTTAACAAAATCGGAACTGCTAAATTCTGACATTCCTGGAGAACCATGACCTCCTGGATTATTTACAATACGCCCCACACAAATAGTCCTCAAACTGACAACAAATGGAGAGAAAAGATTATTGAGAGAAAAGATTTCTGCAAAGCAGATTTGAGTCTGACACCTCAACTTACGAAGGAATTATTTAAAATATAAGTTTCATTGTTCAAAGAATGTTCAAAATTGTGGTTGTTGGCTTCAAGGTAAAATTACATTTCAGCATCATTCAACAGACTTTTCTTTTGAATTACCCTTCCTAATACACACATTGATTTCCTTTTTAAATCAGTATTTATTATTCAGATACCCAAATACCTTGTTAAAGTGTCAGTGACAACGCTATATTCACTTTATTCAGCGTGGGCATCGTTGCTGTTCTGGTTACTGATTGATATTGAACAGCAGTTACTTAACGTGCTTTCAGGTATGACTTTAGTAAGGCAGGTAAAGGACGGTGCTGACCAATAACTTTGCTTCTGTGAGTGTCACCAGGAAATAGTTTGTGGAATTCTGCGCTGGGCAAAAAGAAAACCCTGCCGATGTCTCTGACAAGAAGACTGTACAAGAAGCGACTAGGCAACACTGAGAGCCTTGAACTTTTGGGGAAAATGAAAGAAGGATCTTGATTTAATACTGGCAGTAGCTGTAGTATTCAGATTTGCTAAGCTTTAGATTTGACAAGTCAGAAAGCTACACTAATGGTAAGGTTCACCTCTATACAGAAGAAAAAATTACCAGATGCTACTGGTATCAGATTATATTCACAGGTGACTGTCAAAAATAGAATAAATTGCTCTTGCTTATAGCTCTCTTCCATTTAGAAATGAGATTTATTTAGGAGTATGCAGTTGTAACAATCTCCATCAAAAAAAATTCCTTTTTATTTGTGAGAGGATCAAATACCGGAGCAGGCTGTCCAGGAAGGCTGTAGAGTCATCATCCTTGAAGCTACTCAAAACCTGACTAGACAGAGCCCTGAGCAACCTGCTCGAGCTGGCCCTGCTCTAGACAACATCCAGAGGTGCCTTCCTATCTCAGCAAGGCTTTGATTCCTGTGGGAGGCTGGATGCCGCAGAAATAAAGATGTAGGGTTAAGCAGGTTAAGTTACGGAGTTCATCTCCGTACAGTGGAAATGAACAACCAGTTAATGTTTTCTCAAATGCTTCCACAAATCAGTTTCCAAATGAATGCAACAGTGGTGATAGATATTACAAATAAAAATAAAAATTAATAATAATAATCAAATAAAAATAAGGATAAAATCCTGATATGACCTAACTGCCCAGTTCTTCTGTTGAATAGAAACAAAGTCCTTTTTTTTCTCTTTGGGGATTTTCCTGAAGCACATGCAATTAACTACTGTCTAATGCTTACTTTCTCACACTCATTAGTATTCTTGGACATAAACCATTTGTACTGTGTGATTTGACTGTCTTAATAGACCCTAACTCTTAAGCACTGATGTTATCTTTTCACTTGCTAATTATTTTCCCTCCCTCCAGAAATCAGTCTCTTAGGCAATATTTTTCTTGTTAAAATATCATTGTTTTCTTATCCATTGTCGTGTATTTCAGTTAAGGTTCTGTAGACTTGCCATATCATCTCATCTTTGGTTTCCCAAACATTCATAGTTTTTAGGAAAGTAAGCTACTACTACAAGTGATATCTTTCTTTTCTAATTTTTTTTCTCCTTCCTCTGTGCAAAATATGCTATTATTAGTTAATTTCATACCAAAGCCCTTAGTTTTCTCCTTTCTTCACCTTCCCAAACACTGTTATACTCCTTGTTTGCAATCTTGGAATGTTTTCTGACCAGCCAGTTTTCTGACCACCCTGTAGAGTAGACTACAAAATCCATCTTAAATAGCAGACTGTGATGCAGTGATAGCTGGTGATGGGAAGAAGGATGGCAGGTGTAAGTTAGCAGAATGTTCTGAACAGTGGGCACACTGTGAAAAAGGCACTAAGTACACTGAGCAGTGGAAATAATAGTCCTGGGCATGGATGATAAGAGGAAACCCGAATGATAAAGTGTGAGATTAAAGTAAATAATTCTGCTGGAAACACTCAAAATGTAAGTATCTGAAAAAACATATCTTCAGGACTGTTTTGTCTTTCATAAAGGTACTGACCTATTAATAAAAGAGCATATTAAAAATAGGTCTTTACTGTACCAAAGTAAATTGGAACTGAGATTTATTTAATTTAAAAATACATTACTGTTTGGCCAGCAAATAGCCACAGCAGCAAAGCTAGGTTCATTTCTCACTTCCAAATCAATCAATCATGAGTTAGAATATGTTACTGTGTCTAGTACTTGTCAGCTGGCCCATGCCCATCAAAGATAATCTCCTACTAGACGAGCACATCAGTGCAAGATGCCTATGAAAGAAAATGAGGCTGAACAAGATGAAGTGATTCAATGTTTTCCTTTCCCAATGCAGTGTCCACAGTAGATAGGAAGAAAACCAGAAATAAAATCTTCCACAAATACTCATTCCAGTTTTAAACAAGCGTAGCTTGTTTATGCTCATTTCTGCTCCTTTTTTTAGCAAGCAAAATTAATGACAGAGGAGAACGTTACATGAGTATTGTGATATATTTTTGAAAATGAGTTTATAATTTGTACTTGCATGTGTACAGTTTTGCCTGCTCGTTAAAGAAATACCAATACATTTATGGATTATCAGTCCAGAGTAACTCAAACTTGAGTATTCAGATTTGTGAATTACTCATAGAAGCTACACACCAGGAACTATTTATGGAAATGTTGCTGAAAATAGTACTCTATGTTTAGACTGATTCTAGTTAAATAGGAAGCTAATTTTGTTAAATTGTTTAGATCACAGTATCTGCTCAACCTTTACATTGAGTATACAGTGCAGTCTATTTTTAACTATGCTGGCAGTGTGTTTCTGAGCACTTCTCAGAAGAGTACAATGCAACACTTCTACTACTGCAATTTTTATTTCCGAGTTATTCATACTCAGGTATTGAGTATGAATACTCAATATGCCCTACTATTGTTTATAGCAAAACCACCCAAAGTTTATGTGGAACCAATTACATCTCTCTCATTCCACTATCCGATGTGTCAAAATCAGAAACTGTATCACTTAAGTAACACATACAAAGCCCTACCTGTCTTACTCACTGCTGGGAAGGGAAGTGCATTATCCTGAAGTTCTTGCTAAAAAGTAATTCCATACAATTATGGCAGACAGTAGAGAAAATAGGCAAGGGGCCTCTGACTTGTTGCATAGACTCAAGGATAAAAAGGGAAAGAAAAGGTACAATCACTGAAACCTTGCAGGAAAATATCAAGTACTATTCAGTGGCAGGGAAGACTGAAAGAGTAAGGGGTGATAGCTTTTTCTCCAAAGAGAAGTGTGTCAGAAAACAAACAAAGCATGGAACAAGCTACAATGTATTTGAAATAGAATCTTACACAGGATGATATACAGCTGCTCCCAAGTTTTTATCATTCTCTTTAGCCATCGCTTTAAAGTAGCTTGCAACAAGGAAAAAATTGTTCTTTCCTGCTACTTTTATACTTTCATGCAACACTAGACTTTGAAGTCATTTATTCATACCTTTAAATAATGTGCACAATTACATAAATACATTTACAAGGATACGTGGAAATAATTAGCTGCTTAGATTTAAATTTCTCCTTTCACTTTTATTTGCTTATATTTTTCTTCTGTAATTATACAGATCTTTGAAAGATGTTTTCTATACAGATAGATAGGTGCATATTTGTGAATAGAAGGAACAAAGTCTCATTAGGTGTTGTCATAAATGAGGACACTAATACTATTTTAAGACGAGATGGCATCTTCTTTGCTGCTACATGCTACATGCTAAATGCTATATGAAATAGCATTTCTAAGTCTTATTATTCTATATATATATATTATATAATTCTTACTTATTTTATATCTTACTCGTTTTATTTATTTTCAACACCATTTTTCTATTGGATTTTCATTAAAATATGTATACATATAATTTCAAAGTTGTGAGCTTTAGTACTTGCAGAAAAGCAAGAACACAATATCTATGTTTTCTTGTCCATCTGGGAAATAAATACTGTACCATGGGCCTACTATATAATATATATTTATATACTATTATGTAATATTATATAACTATTATGTAGGATATGTAAGTAAATATATAATTATGAATGGATACGGTGTATAGATTTGCCTTGAACTCAATCTTTAAACTAAAAGAACCAAATCTTTAATCATGTTCCTGGGAGATGCTAAGCCATCCTCTTCTGTGTCTGTCCATTTTTTTTTCCTCCTGAGGAAATCATACAGTAGGCAGAATAAACTACAGATAACTTCCATATGAGAAAGTGTAAAGAAGACTGTTATTTTGGGATCCATGCGGGGTGCATATAGCACAATTTCAAAGTCATAAATTTCCTTATTCTGTAGCCACAAAAGGCATGTGTTGGACTTAAGTTAGTGAGGTACAGTTGAAAAGCATTAGAACACCTAGGCCAATGTTTCTGCTCAAGGATCGATATAGTTGCAAACAGTATCTGCACTGCAGCAGGCAAATAGAGGCAAAGACTAGGGATTGACTTATGACCACAGAACATCAGAGAGGCAACTGATTCTAAAAGTTCTGTCTACCCAAGGGAGGCAGAGGCCTGAGCTGTTTTACAGCTTTTATTTATTTATGCTGCAAAGTTATAAAGACATTGTATCAGAAAAATACAATCACACTGCACTCCAAAGCAAGTCCTTGGGGGAAAAGAATGATTTTATTTTCCTATTTCAGAGCTCTTTTTCTTTTAGTGCCTGAAAAAATAAAACTTTTTGAAAGTTTCTCAAACTTCAGATTGCTTAGTTATTTTTGCTCTGGGATTTCTGAAGATTCAAAAGGGGGGCTGGGGGGAAAGCCAACTTACACTGAGAACTGTAAAAGCCAACATATGAGTGCTGCAGGAAAGGGAGGATGGAAATTAATTTCTTCATTAATACCAGACAAGTGACTGTGCCCGAAGGGGAGGAGCCAGGCACAGCAGATCAATGCAGACAGCATATTGCTTGGATCATTCTGTGACTTTGGATATTTCCAAGAACAGACCAGAATTTTACTAAGGATGCCAGAAGCTGTAAGCCTTCTGATAAGCCCTTTTGCTTTGGCCGTTCAGGTTGTGTGGTACACGAGAATGACATAAAATTATCTTCTCTCTGGCCGCTACTTCTAACTGGAAGGTGCTCCAGCCCGAAAGCACTGTTAGCAGTCAGGCAGGCAGAATTGTATCAGTTGAGGGTCTGACCCTAACCAACCTCTGCCATATTTTTGTGGTGCTACCAAGTCCTAAGGTGATGCTGCCATCCCCAAGCCAGTAATTACTGGTTATCCCTGGGATGACACCTACACATCACTAAAAAGCTCAGGGGATGATACAGAATCTGGCCACTATTCAACCTCCCTGCCCCCTTTTCTCTCCTTCCCTCCTCCTCACTACCCTGAAATAAAACAATGTTCTGGGAGGCATTTCTGTCACCAGAGCTCCTCGGAGAGGTCAGGGTCACTCAGGAGCTGGACCCATTCTAGCACTAAAGAGCAGTCTGACTGTTTCATATGCAGCAAAATTCTCAATCATCATTTCTCTTCTGCTTGAAAGATATTTAACAAAGAAAGCAATGCTACCATTCATTCCCTAATCACCATTTGCTAAATAAAACTGCAACATAAGTATTTTATTCTGGTAAGACCTCAGTATTGAAAAAAATACCCACACATTCTGACAAACAGCTGTCCATTATTACAGGTTGCTCTGAGCTGACCAGACATGTATAAAGATTTTCGTCCCCTAGACAGTAAACAGAATTGTTATGCTTTGGAAAGGATAAATCACCCAGAGTGTTTTCATTCTGTGCATCTGGTGAGCCAACAAGCAAAAGCAATGTCCACGAGAACAAAATTCTAACTTCCCATAAACGGGTGTGCAAACAAGGTAGTATTCTGATCACAGCTCTCAGGTTTGCTCCTAAATAGCTAAAGACACCACAGGGCTCTATTTTTAAAGAATACAGATGAACTTACACAATCTGCATCCACTGAATACTCAGAGGCACCACTGATGATCACCTTAAGGTACGCTCAGAGTTGCATTTCATGCCCAGAAAAGCCTACCATGCTAAGCTCATTGGTACTGAAGATTTTGCTCACCTTTTTTTGCTGTCAGTTACCATGCAGGCACTGTTTCAGTATCTGCTAACACTAGGACTGAAAATCCATGAAATACAAATATGGTAGTTTTGAATTCATATCTTTTTCTTTTTTTTTTCCTCAGCTCAATTTTCAAAGACTATTTGGAGAACAGTGCAATAGCAGGATGAGAAAAATGGAACGGTGTCTTTTGTCTCTGTACACAGTGACAGACAACAGCATTTCTCCTACCATGCACACTTGCAATCGAGAAAATACATTTAGTGAGAGACAATATGGAGCAAAATCCTCAATCCTTAAATGAATAAGAGTTTAGAGATTTAGCTCTCCATAACAATTGTTTCACATTATTAATATATGACTGCCACATTTAACAATAAGGTAATCTTGTCCCTTAGTGCCTAATGTTTGCATAATTTAGAAACAAAGCGCATTCGGGTGATGTTGTCTCACACATGCACATATGTTCTTCATACATTGCGAAGTAGCGTATAGACATGCTACTGAGAGTCACACAGAGCTCACATTTTTATCATGTTTAGGATACCCCTTCTATTCCAAACCTACAGCTTATGGGCTAGATTCCGTCACAGGAGGACTCCAGTACAACCAACAAATGTACGTTTTGTTCTATCGCTACTGCAGTCACTGCAGTGCTTCAGGAATTGACCTGTAGTTCTGTACCCATGACAAGAATACATTGTCACAATGTTCATGCCATATAGGAGGCTTTTAGAATTGCCTTTTTTGGGGGGGGTGGGAGGGCAAGGGCTAGGCTGGACAGAACATTTTAAAATACTATGACATCCTTAGGTTAAAGTTGATATTTCAATTAAAATTAGTATTACTACCAAAGAGAAATTAAGGAGCAATTTGAAAGTGAGAGTCAATGAAATGATAAGAGTTCAGTCGGACTTATTCTGGACTTAAATGCTTAATGTCTTTCTGTGAATTAAAATTTCGCTGATCAAAGAACCTGAGATCGGATAACCTGCAACTAACCCCTGGGTGGTAGCTCTGTGGAGTCCCTTTGAGGAACTCCCGTGGCACTGGGGAGCTTGGCTGATTAACTGGGCTGCTGGGCCAGCTTCCACCTCCCTGGAGGCTGCACAGCATGCCTGTCGTGAAATCCTACTGTAAAATTAGTCTGCCCTTTACTGACTGAACCTGAAAAGTTGAAAGTGCAGTAGAATTATTTTCCAAGTGACACAAATTGATCCCTTCTCCTTAATGAAAATTGTGTTCCAAACCCTTCAAGCTTTTCTAGTGTGTAGGGTACGATTCATTTCTGGATGATCTCAGAGCACTCTTCCTGTCTTTATAAGATTAAGCCTTTGGAAACTATATAGGTCGTCTATATCTAAATTACACTGTCAGGATGCAGTTCTTAGTGAGCATTACGTTGTTTTACTATTACATGAACAGCACAGAGAAAGAATTGTTTCCCCCTTCCCTTTCAATGACATTAATTATAGCTATTAGTGATAAGAAAATTTATTATTCTTGTCACACTGGCTCATTTGCAGAGGCAGGTATCTTGGGGAGAGAAAAGGCAAAGCTATATCTGTTCCTGTATCCCTCTCTGCTCTGTAATTCTGTATAGCTCTCTGTGGGAAGAACAGGACTCATTCCTCCTTATTTTCTTCAGCAGGCACACAGCTGATTTCATAATGTAAGGCTCAGTTTGTAATGCTTGCAGTGTTTACCAAAATAAGGAAGAGAGTACTGTTAACGTTTGATTTCAGATGAGAGTTTTCAGGAATACATATTCCTTTATCAACTGGAGGAAGAAGGGAATCATCCAGAGCTGTTTGGTTTTGAGTGTTTCTTCCTGTTTCTATTCTTACTCCATCTCTGACAACTGAAGGAGTAATGTAGAAAAAATATTTGTAAAGGGAAACAGGAGGAATCCTTCCTTTGTTCACTCTGACACTTCTTTGGCATTTATTTTATCTCAGTTTGGCAAAATCACAATGCAGCTGTTTGGAAGTGTTATTTAGTCCATTATGAACTCTGCATGAAGTATTTTTAGAATTGATTTCATTGAGCCTTCTCTGTTTTAGTAGTTATTTCTAATTCATATGAGTTACACGAATCTGAGAGCTCCATTAACCTTCATTATGCCATCTCTGCACTTCATAGCCTGAGCACACATGCAAACACAAAGAAAAGATGAACACAAACCAGTCTTAAAGGGATAAAAATGTATCAATTGGTTTGACGAGAAGCTAAGAGGCGCGGCTAAGTCACATATACTAAGATAACAAAGTTCTTCTGTTTGACTTTTTGAGGTACATTTTCTCATAAACTCTGAGCCCTGCATCATCCTAGAAATACAACCAAATTGAATTATCTTTGAGTGTTTTACGCTGACAGAGGCTGTCATAAGACCTTTTTTGTTAAATTGGAAATGAGCAAATCTGCCTCAAACAAACAAAGACTTCAGGCCATGCAGCTCTTTCTTTTTGCTCTGAAGTCTCTGAGGTCACCTTATGGAATTTATCATCTAAGAGTTACAGAGTTGTCACTTGTAACCTATAACTATGCACAGGGGTACGTGATGGAATGTGCCACTGGGAATGAGCAGATCTAAAAGCTGGTGCTATGGAAGAGAGAGGAAAAACAGCGATGCAGTCAGTGCTGTAAATTACGTGTGGCCTGAAGTTCACAAACTTTATTCTGAACACACAACTGGCATACCCTATGCTCCCTTTAGGCTTTAAGTTACTTCCAGTTCATTATTTTCTTTGTGAGTGTTGCCTTAATTATAACAGAAGATATACCATATTTATCCTTATCCTTTATACTATGATTCTATTTGAAATACAGTAGTGACTTTCCATCTGTTTCCCACAACAGTTTCTTAGAGTACTTACATTTCAATTGATAGGATGGTACTTGTATTAAAACAACCTCAGCCTCTCACAGATGTATCCTCCCTCTTAGGGCACTGCACAAGGTCTAGGGCAAGAAGTTGGGGTGTTGCTGCCCTCTGGAAGTGCTCTTCTCACCTGCACAGCACAGGACACGTGTGCCTGGAAAGGTCTACCTCAGTGCTTCTGCTTCAGGAATGCACTAAACAGAAGTGCACATCTTTGAAACCAATGTTATTTGATCATGTGATGTTGAAATACCAATGTATGAAGTGATGATAATAATGCCCTATATTTTTAGAAATTCATAGCGTGTTTTACAAAACTCTTTGCAAAGTTCCATACACAGTTTCCTCAATTCTAAGTATTCTTTTCAGTTCCTGCAAATAACCTGTAATTTATGTTTATGAGCAGAGGCAGAATTTATATTTCACATTCTTGAGCATATTCTGTTAACTAGAAGATATTGATGACAGTATCACAAGCAGGGGAAAAAAATGCCACAATAACAGTCAGTGGGTCCGTATGGTGAAATAAGAGGTCTTCTGCCATAATTTGATTCTTGAAATACAGTCAACTTGTAGCAGGAAACTCTCTCCAGTTTTTCATTGGAGTGAAAGAGGTTTCACTGGGTACTGGTTACAGGAAATGTTATTCTCATTTAAGTTTCTTTATGCTTCAGTAAAACTAAATCAGACTTGGGTAGTTTAATTTATGCATAGAATAAAAAAAAAAAAATCAAAAAGCAACACTATACACAAGATTTTTTAGTGACACATGCACACTCCTTCTCAGAAGAAGCAGTAACACTGTTCCTTTTCCTTCTAAACTGTATTTTAGCACTAGAACCTGGCATTTGCGCTGCAGTTTCCTAAAGATCACAGCTTTTTCACAAACCATTGACACATATCCAATAAAAGACCAGAGGAGGAGGACTAACATAATAATAAATCACTTGCACTACTGAAGTCTTGGTGTTGCCAGGAGAACCTGCTTGTCATAACATAAATCAGAGCTGACTGAAGCACACAACACCAACAAATGATCATCTTAGAGGTCCAGGAAGACAGTGAGCAAAGGAGTCACATTATTATAGCCTAGAGACCTCTTCAAGCAGAGACATCCTTTCTCAGCAAGCTCAGGACAGCTTGAGAGTCCCAAAGCATCCAAACAAACCAGAAGGTGTCTGTTTCTTGAATTATGTCAGCCCTAATTCTTACTCTTCTGTTTCATCCTCCCTCAATGCGAAAGGGTTCAGTTTTCAGCTACAGTAGTTTTCCTTTCGTAGACTGTTAATATATTACCTGGTGGGAATATTATGCCAGACTGAGGAAAAATCTTATTAAAAAGGGTCACTATAATAACGAATAAAGAATATTACCTCATTTGGCTTTCCATAATTACATTCCACCAATTGCTCTAAGCCCATACACCTACTGCCTCTCTTGTTTCTTTGCCCTGACTGCCTCTAGCTGAAAAGAGGGAATTATCCATTAAATCTCAGGTTATTCTGTTACTGCATACATTTCCTTCCATTTTAATTTACTATTTTATTGGGATAGCTCTGTTTTCCTTCTTCCCTATTTTTCACTTAATCTTGTAAGTCTTTGCCTATGTAGTTTGTTTGTTTGTTTTTTTTTTCTTTTTTACAAGAGATTGCAGACTGTGTCCCAGACCCCGAAGGCTAAAACTGAAGTACAAATACAGATTGTGAATTGCCTTAGATTCTTCAAAATTACTGAAGACTGACTTTGTGCATTAATGTAACTGTCCATACAGAATGCTGGAAGGCTTTTATCCTAATAGTTACATTCACAATGCATGAATCAGTATACTGTGTTACGGTTGCATTGCAGTTCATATGCCTTTGGCATAACTAATGGCTGTAAGTAATATGGGGTTTATCATCTGTCCTTCAACATCTGATAAGCCATATTCTCCTTCAGGGATGCTTTTCTTTTCCAAAACACTGATACTTACCGCTGTCAATCCTTTCAGTTTCTTTTGTAAAGGGTCTGTGTGGTCATTTTAGCCAATTTTCTCCAGATTATCTCAGTGCTGGGTAATATGTTTAATTATCTTCTCTACAATTATCTAATATTTAAAATTTTAAGTCCATGGGTAGACTGCAGGGCCAGTTTTCTCTCTTCTTCTGTTTAGCAAGCTCCTGAAGAATTGTTTTGTCTAATGAAGCAGTACTTGCATTTTGTGCTCTGAAACAATGTTATTTCCAATTCATTACATGAGGAGAAATGAGGCATCTTGTGAAGTAAGCATTAGACTGAGGTCAGAAAGTCTGCATTGCTAAGACAGATTGGTCTTTGGGGAAATTGGATATTTCTGCCCTACTAAAAAGCCATTATAATTACATTCTTGTGACTGCCAGGCAAGCTGCACTAGAGACTCCATTCATTCCCTCTTAAATGCATACTTAATGCATCTGACTTCTAATACCTCACTTCTAAGTCAAATCAAGAGATCCAGCCATTCCTGTGATGAATCTGTTTGATCTCCTGATTCCCAGCATTCACTCCTATATTGGTGTCATTAGGCTCTGGCATGCTTACCAAGTCCGGGACAATATAAACTTGCAGCAACACAGGAACAGTCTTCTGAATTCAACACTAATTCCCCAAAGGCACAAAGTACAAAAAGAAAGAATAAAAACAATGACTGGCTTTTATAGCTACACAGTATTTGTACCTTTATATTTGTAACCCTGGCTTTCCGATCTTATCCCTAAAGTAGAACAGAACAAAGAGAAACGGTGCTGAAGTTTCTCTCATCTTCTGTATAAACCAGTCCTTTTCTATCTCCTCCACTCTGCCTCCTTGGTCTGATATTTTCAGGTACAGAATTGTCTGTGATCCCACATTTCAGGCTCAAGAAAAATAACCCATTTAAGACTGCAGGAGTCAGACATACTTTCTTCTATACTCATGATCAAGCCATTGCTATTTTAACCCACTAAAAGCAGTTTACCTCAGCCTTACTTTAATAACATTTCATTTCCTATAAGTTTCAAGTTAACTACGCATTGAGAAGGGATAGCATCAAACAAATGAGCTCCATTAAAATATGATATTGTATTTCAGAATAAATACTTACAAACTCTACATGTTTAATTTGCTTCTGGGACTGACGATCTCAAGGGATTTAGAGCCATGACACTTTGCTGTAAACATCTGGGAATCTGTAGCAGGAAACAAAGTCATCAAGGAACACTGCTTGGGATACCGCTTTATGTTTTGTTATTCTAAACATACTGCACAGCCCAAGATTCATTTTTAGGCAATTATTCATACCCTCAAAGAACTACCAGGGAAGTTTATATAAGGAAGGCTTGGGCTTTAGCAAATCTAAGTCTACACTGTCTTAATACGGGTATCCTCAAGCTACAACACCTTATTAACATATTGGATTCTGCTAGGAAAGATGGGAAATCTGGAGCCAGATTTGAATTTGGAGAGTTCATCTGAAAAGAGATCTAGACCTGGGAATCTGATTCCAAAATCAATTGTTCTAAGCACAAAGCAAACTGCAGCACAGAAAATTAACCCATCTTAACGGGAGTCCATAAATAAGCCATGCAAAAATGTACAAAATTCTTATCATTTACTAAACTAACAGATAGACTTGGATAAAACAGCTTGCTAAGGGAAAAAATCTGGCAATTGATATTGCTCAGGAAACCATAACCATGAGTTCTGAAGAATCAAGCAGGACGCATACTGCAATCAGCTTCTATGCAGCTCAAGCATGTATTTTAACAATAAGCAAACATGAAAGACTGCCAGCAGCAAAACATTCAGTTAGATTTCAGCATAAAACAAGATTGCTTGAGTGTCACCAGTAAGTGTGTGTTTGTGGTCTGCTTTCCCAGGCTCTAACCCATTCCCATAGACTCACTTCTGTGTTTATAGTGTGGCTATATCCAGTATCCTGTTGTGTGGCTATATCCAGTATTGTGTTGTACAATGACCGAAGAATTTTTCAAGTCTCTACGTATTTTTCAAAAGAACAGAATTGTCTAAGCTGGTATTTGTTCTCATCTCTTTGAAATGAGAATTTGTTTTTCAGCCCAAAATATCTATTCATATTGTTAATAAACCATTAAATGGATGTGTAATGACCTGATTTGAAAGCTTTCCCCAGATCAATGCCATTTGTAACCTAGGGACTGGTTTCTTTAACATATTAGCAATTAATTCAAAGGTAGCATTCCAAAATGTTTGTTTTTATATCAAACTTGTTTAACAAGATCTCCACTGATTGTTTTGGGTAAATCTAACGCCGCATTCCATATGATCAACAGTCACTTGAGTATTTGCCACACAATCTGGTATTTCACCCTACTAGTTTTGGCAATCTCCACTAGTTTTTCTCCTCTCATTGCCAGTTTTTTGTTGTTGTTGTTTTGTATTCCAATAACTGCAACTCTTCATCCATTTTCACATCTGTGCATATGGCATTAACCCGCATCACTTTATTCTTGCAGTTCCCCTTGCCTGGAAAAAAATCAAGTAGAACAGATTTGCTTTTGTGTCACCATGATAACACAGCTTTTCTTGTTTAGTGATCCAGAAGGGATTTGGTTTTACATATTTTTTAAATGATCTGTGTATCTTTGCAAATTATATTTATACTGCTCCTGAAATTCCATTTTTCTATGCTCCTCTATTAATTTGATATACAGTCCTTATTTAATTACTATCTCTATTTGCATAATAGAAATCATTTAACCAGTCCCAATAAAGCGCACTTCTGTTTCAGTGCATTTTCAGGTGGCTGAGCTTCGTCCTTCTATGTGCTCTAATGTTTCTGTAGTCTTTGCAAAGTAACTATTACCTGATGAGGTTTTTTCTCTAATTTCACATTGCTGGAGAATATTGCTGAGGAGAGAAATGATGTTTTAAGTAAGAACACAGAGGTGGCACCACGGTGGCTATACTATTGTGGTATAGTTTTAGCTATGCTTTATAAAGTACAGATGCACATCGTGACCATGTAGTGATCACCCTTTTCTTAAAGCAGCTCTTACAGGTTGGTACGGTTGATACATATGGTATTTAGAGAACAGCACCTGATTGATATTTCCTGAACACACTGCTCCAGGACTTTATAGGCTGTCATATATGTATTTTTAAGAGCATTATTTTTATTTTTTAACCTCTAATCACTATGAAATTCTTCTGGGTGTCACACTGGGTGACAGTTTTCTGAAGAATTCTGTTTAATCCTTCAGACAGAATAAAGAAATATGATATTTTTATTTGTGCTAAACTAGCTGAGCAAAGTTACTCTGTGTTCTGTGGTAGGGGATCTCAATTTCTCAATCTCTTCTATTAAGAAACAATATTTACCACAGGTCATGGAAGTAACCCAGTCTTCCTTCTGATTCTGCCTTTAACTATTAAACTGATGATTCCTTTGCAAACATGTACTGTAATTTCAAAGCAGCCTATTTGCCAAATATCACCATTTAAAGTCACTTGCATTTTGTGATTTCAGAGAAAGTACTTGAAGCCCGCCAAAGTCATGAGTCGGGAACAGCAGAGAGCATCACTCTGGCTTCCATGCTGTAGCAGTACTGTTGCTGTAGCCATCACAGCATAATAAGCACAACAGAGTTTGTGAGGAAATCTGGTGTTCCCACTCTTTGATATCACTAAGGGAAAAAAAAAAAAAAAGTATTCAAAGAGTTCTTGGGAACACAAGCTCAGTTTCAAGCCCAAAGTAGAAAGAACCACTCCAAAAATAAAAAATAAAAATAATAAAAAAAAAAAAGTTGAGAAGTTTGAAGATTGCTCTTGCTTCTGAGGCAAATTCTGCTACTGCTTCAGTGCTTCAGCTACTCTCTGAAAAAAACTCGACTGCTTCTCCTAATTGTATCAGCTCATCTAATAAAGAATATAATAATTTTCTAATGAACGTTACCAGCACTTAATCTAAGCCTCTGCACACCGCCTACTTGGATTCCTCAAAAGTGTTCTCATCAAACCAACCTGAAAGTCACAACAGTTATTCGAATGACCTGCTGCAATACTGAGATACTCAACATTTTGAACAATTATTTGGTTAAATGCAAAAATAATAATAATAATAAAATAACAATCAGAAGTTAAACCTTTTAAACAAATCCTATAGTAACATTGTTCATTCGTTTTTTCTTTTTTTTTTTTCTCTGAGATATTCAGAAAATAAGAACATTACAGTTCTTATGTTTAAATACAGATGCACCATCAAAGGTAGCTACTACTTCATTCTGGGGAACTGCAGCACCGACAGAGGCTACTACTGATATAGCTCAGGCTACCCAAAGCTCTTTTTACCTTCTGGGGAGGCTCAGGAACTCCATTTGTTACATTTACGATGCTGATGGTTGTCCACCTCCAGCAGATAGTACTATAGCCATTCAACAGCTTACAGAGCTGAACAGCTTTGGGCTGTACCAATCCAGAATATTTTTAATTCATCATATTAAAGATGTAAAAGTGTGCATGTTGCTAACTTTATCTCCTGAGTTTCCCTTGAACTCATCTCATGGGATAACTCATCTGTACCCTGAGCACACTGAACAACAAATCAAAAATCTCACTGTCCAGAGGCACAGCTTAACAAAGTAATTAAGTAATTCATCCAAGCCAAAAGAACTGTCATGTATCTCCTGTGCAAATCATGCAAGTCATGCTTTGCCTTTAAACTGACTGTGACTATAATGAGCAAAAGCCATTTGCAAAGTGACTGTCATTTAATTAAGTTACTCCAGAGCTAAAATTTAGCACATTTTAAAACTCCATTTAAATTCTTCCATGAAAATCTGGCATAAATTCAAGCTGGGTTTTGCTGAAGTGCTTTTCAGGAAATGACTTCTATTATCTGTAAAACATGCATTTTGTAGTAAAAGAAACAGAGCTCCTGATGGAGATAATTTATAAAAATATTAATAACAGCCCTCAGCCTGAAATGGTCACCCACTGCATCAAATCTGAGATCTGCAGAACTCTGTTTGCTAAATAGTCTAAAATAGAGAAACTGCAACAGCTAGGTACTTGTTTATTTTATTACTATGTACAAAGCCAATTTCTTTAAAATTACATACTGTCTACACATTGTGCAACTTTTCTTGTTATTACTGACTGCTCACTTAAGTAATGCTTAAATATTTCTACTTTCCTTGCTCCTCTGACCCCTTCCTTCCCCTAACTGCAAGAAATCTTGTGAGAAGTACACAGGCAGCAAAAGTTTTCCTAGAGCAAGCATGTTTTCAAGTTGGAGAAAGTACTTTCTCCTTCCCCCCCCCCCCCCACATTATGTTTCATTAAAGAAAAAACCCTTCTTGTAAATGGTCCAATGACATTCATCCAGCATGAAAATGATGAACATCATCATCCCAAAGCACTAGCTGAGGTGGCCTCCATCTGTCCTTATTTGTGACAGACTGAATACGGGTTAGATTCATAAGAAAACCAATGAACAATAATTTGCTAGTCCATCAAAAGTGAAAAGTCAATAAAAAAGAAGCATCTGTGAAATGTAGTTTCTTCAGGTTCCCACTTCCCACTCAACCTCCGCAATATTTTCTTCAGCTTCTTCCTATTTCTGTCAAACCATCTCTTTTTATAGAGATTTTAAATCATTTTATTATAGTTATAAATCTAAAAGTGATTTCCAGAACTAACAATGATGGACGTGACTGCTTTCTTATTGCTATTTAATTGCTTTAACAACACCAGCACTTTGACAAATTGGCTAAGACGTATCATTTTTTTCTCCAGTTTCATTTTAATAGTCTTTACATTTATTGTTTAACCTCTCGGTGCCTTTAAAAAGTGATTCTGAATATGGCAATGTATTCGATGCCAGAAAATGTAAACCTTAGCTTGGAATGTAGTAATGCAAGACAAAAGCTCAGAACAGAATCCTTGCTTGCTCAGGACAGACTATTGTAAAGTACAGAAAAGAACTGCAGAGTTGTAATCATTTCTACATTATGCTTATTAAATTGCAGAATGGCAAGTCAGACCCCTTTACTGGAAGAGTACCTTACCCACAAATTGCAACGTACACGGGGTTTTTGAGTTTCCTTAAAATAGAGTATAAATATCTATTCCTTCTTTGTACCCATCCTTCTTTGCAGTTAAACCATTGTCATAGTCGGAATGTTTGTAATCCTGTAGTACACAGGATTATAGAAGCTTTAAACATTTGCCATTTTGATCCCCTAGCCACCACACTCCTGCCTCTGAGAAAATAGTGCCAGCTCCCCGTAACCGCTGACCGCCAAACACTGCGAGCACGCATCGACCCGAAGAAGGTTCAGGTATACCAGCCACTTTCACAGGGACGGACTGCTGTTCTTAGAAAATTCCTTCTCTCTGTTTTCTGACATGCAGGTGAATTCAGAGCCATCCAAAACACTGAATTGACTAAATTATAACAAATTCACTCATTTGCATGGCTCAAGGCCTACTCCAGGATTATATGATCTACCTGCAGAATGAATTTCAGCCTCTGAATACCTGAGAAGAGCCAAGTTCCTTTTTACATTTGCCTTCTGTGAAAGCCAGCTACCTCAGCTGCCAACGTCACTGAGGCTTTGCTCACTCCCCCAGCAGAATAACATGTATTTTGAGAATGGGAAAAATTACAAGTGGTTAAAAGCCTTAAGCAAGAGGATTACCGCTGGAGGGATTATGCAGAAATCCTTATATGCAGCCATAGCGGTTTTCAAAAGAATTAAACTGCAGTACAGTGTTGAGCCCAAGCAACGCCAGGGCCAGGAGCGTATCACATTGCACCCAGTCATTCTGTGGCTGCTCACAACAAGAGGAGGAACCTCAAGATTTTCCAAAGCGTGCAGGTTCTCAGCCTTTGCTGGGGGGAAAGGACTCTGCACAATCTTTCTCATTCTCAGCTAGGTAGATGTTAGTCCTCACTTCTAGCAGTTCACACCATCAACTAAGCCCACTGCAGACACGCTGCTTTGTTACTCTGTGCGCCTGGGAATTGCTGACTGCACAGCACAGGGGAATTGGTGAGAAGAAAAAATGAAAATGCTCTCTAAGAACAATGTATTTCTTCATTCAAAGGGACTAAGAGCATCCTGAAAAATAAACAAACAGATAGCAAAGGTGACTTTAGAAAGAATGTCACCTCAAGAGCACCAGTAAGGGTAGAACAGACTTCTCATCAGCCCTCCCTTCACACTCCTCCCACCAGCGGAGATGCCTGACCAGAGTAACCACCATGGATGTAAGCAAAGACCAGGCTGGTGTAAGAACATTCTCCAGGAAGGCCACGTGCCTCTCAATCCACTCTTGCAAAGAACCTGGACATTACTACTTACAAGTCAGACTGCAGAGCCAGAGGTTTTTGTTGAACATAAATGGAGTTAGATGAAGCAGCTCGTGATTCCTCAGGGTTTCTAAACTGAGAGAACTGGAACTGAACTGAAAGGGCAAAGATGTGCTTTCACAGAGCTGAAGGTGGACTAAGAACTTTAATTGCTATGCAAATTTTGAGAATTTGGGTTTATACACACATTAGCCTCGCTTGGATAATTAACAGTGCTCAGGAACATGACTAATGCACTGACTTTTTTTTGAAATCCACATACTGCTGAGTCACCACCAGAATACATCGCATGAAGAAAAAGTACACGCTACAGAAGAACCCCACCGTACCATGGGAAGCTGTGACTTCCATGCGGAAGCTTACCTTCTAAACCTAACCTGTCAAAGTACTAACTTGGAGTGGCTTAAGCTTCCTGACTGTGCTCTGCTTCAAAGGAAACTAAGAAATCTGAGACGTGTCGGTGCCATCACTTTGATCTCTATCTACACAAAATGCAGTTTTAGGCAAAGCTTTTATACAGAAGTGACGTATTTTCATACCAAATAAAACTGGGTTTGTAGCATTTATCCACGAATACAGCTTTGAATTCTAAGAACTGTTTGGGAGGCTAACATCGTTTTTTACACACATTTATAAGGTGATATGAGGGTTAAGTGACTGCTACTGAATTAGCTCTTTCTTCTTTCTTACAATCACTGCTCCTTTTCCTCCATCCAGGATCTAATGAGACATTTTTATGCATTTACGTGTGTGTTCCCATATTTATGACTCTCAGAACATTTGCTGTGTTGATATTCCTAATTCTGATGTTAATTACTTTCATTGTACAGAGTTTATTGTACTTCAATGTGACAACATAAAGTAGGGCTGTATTCTCATTTATATTAGACTCTATTTAAACCATATGAAAATCTAACAGGAACTCAAAGTAAATTAAATATCATAGACTAGAAAAGCCTTATATTTCTTATTTAATACCAATAAATTGGGGCATTCATATACTACCCTTAATAATACCTTTTACACTGCAAATAATTTATGATATAATTGAACAGTACCAAGCTGGCATAACTGAAATTGGTAGGTTTACACAGGTCCATATAAGATAAAAATATGGCACGTGCAGTCATCCTGTAAAAATAATTTAGCTTTCACTCTAAGATAATTTGGCTCCAAAAAGAGAAAGTTACTATGCCAGTAAAATAATAATAAATCACAGTAACTTGTTTTAAAAGAATAGTACTTAGATTTTAGAAGCATTAGTACTTTCTAGCTCTTGCTCATAAGACCATTTCTTAGCAGCATATCAAGAACTGGAAATGTGAAATTGCACCTTTTTTCTCTTCTTTAAAATAGAGCTTACGTGAAACATAGGAAATAAAACAAAAACTTATGATCTAACTAGATGAGAACAACTCTTCAGTTTTTCTATGGTTTCTGAAAAGGTCTTTGTTTATATGATTGCAAGTATGTTTCTCACAAAAGTTTTCTAATATTTGCCTTCCATTTTTTAATTTCCCTAAACATTTATGGTGAAATAGAGCTAAAATTATTTCAAAGTTTCTGTTCTTTAACAGAAAGCATTCCTACAACTCTAATAAGAACACAAGTAAAATATAGTTCCAGTAAGCATTTCCACTGGTTAGGGAAAATGATGTTTTCACTGTTCCCATGGACAGGTTCCCTTGCAGTAGCACCCTGAAACAGCTGTTTGACAAATGGATGCGTGACATAAGAAATATTGCCTATGCTGACACTGCACAACTCAAGTCCATGTCTGGAGGAAAGGTGTAGCCTCTGTAAACAAACCCAAGTCTAGCAGCAGCATAGGACACAGCTTCTAAATATTTAAGGTCCTAGAAAAGCATTTTTGCAGCTTTGCACCACAACGTTAATGTGCTTTAAAGCCCTTACGCACTTACAGCAGATCTAACTTCAGCACCATGGGGAATCCAGATATCACCCACGGGGTAATTTGCCAGTATAGAACCAGACAAGAATACTAGAGGAGTATCTCCTGGAATGCTACCTTGAAAGACATATCTAGCAGCAATACTGTGAATCGCCCATCAGCCGGTTTTCACTTCAGCAGGCAGACTAGTTGGAAGAAAATAAAATTCTAAAATACGTTAATGAATATTCTGTATGTAATGAATATAATGAATATACACAAAAGCCAAGCAGCATATCATCTGTTAGGAACAATCACGTGGCCCAAACAAAGAGCATTCTTTGTGGGAGCTGACGATACATGGGATTAAGGATAATCAGCAGTAATTACTCATCTGGACTTCGGAAAAGTTACTGTCTTTGCAATGCAGTTTGTCAAAGGTTAAAACAGTCACGAGGGGACAGACTATGGTCCTCTGTGGATCAGAAAATGTTTAAAAGAAAAACAAAAATATAAACAGCTGCAGCTCAATGTGGTACAAATGCAGTGTGACTGTTCAAGGAAATGTGTTGGAACTGGGGGTATTCATGTCCTTATTAAACCTCTAAAGAATACAGGAACAAAATAGGTGATAAAACTGGTGAACAGCAGAATCTTTTGGTGTTAGTCAGATCTAGAGAGAATGTTGAAGTGCTTCAGAAGAACCCATATGAGAAAATCATACAACAGAGAGAAATTATAAACAATTTAGCTCTGAAGTAAAAAAAAAAAAAAAAAAAAGAGAGAGAGAAAAAAAGAATTACTTGTGAAATTGACAGGCTGGCAATTAATTGCAAGAGTTCAGCAAAGAGACTGGCTCTTGATGTATTTCAGAACAAATGGAGGTACAGGAAAGAGGAAGAAATTTATAGGATATTCATTTAAAGTAACCACTGAAATTATTGAAGGAATATAAATAGTATGTATAAATATAGGGACATGGTAATATGTCTGCATAACTTTGGTGTGCACGTGTTAATACACCGTGTAAGGGCTTTACTCTAGTTTCTCTTATGCACTTGGTATCTTGCATTATCAGGCATTTAGAATGTGTGTCCTACCGTTTGTTCAATGCCCAGCCTCTGACAAGTTGCTCTAACAGTTTTAACGCAGCAAAGTTTGGAAATACCTTTACACAATGGGGAGACTCTTGAGAGCAGATCTTTCTTTTTCCTTCATCCAGTAGTCTTAATGATTTCTCATGGACCATTAAGTTTTCCTGTTAAGAAAACTGTCTCAGATGTTTTCTTTCAATTTTTAGGGCCTGGATATTGTAATTTGAATTCTGCACCTGTAATCATATTAGAGAGAAAAGTGATTATTATGTTTCTGTCTACACTTCTTCATGACAGTACGTTGTATGCTACCTTGGCTGACTGATATCATGGCCCTGGGCAATTGCACTGGACTGAAATTCACTCCCTTTTAATCTTACGTAGATCTTTAAAGGTGTTAAAGGTCCAACATTGCTGTTATTCTAGTCTTCAACATTCTGATGGCATGGCATTCACATATCTACTCTATAGCCTTAGCTTTCTCTATTTGTGATTTACATTTTACGTAACTACACCCTGAAATGGGAAAGAGAAAAAAAAAGTCAATGCTGAAGGTTGAATTCAGTGATGTTCCATTACATTTTCTGTCTCTTTCTTGCTGCTCTAAGAAAATGTTATGCTTGATCCTTCGAGTCATGTTAAAAAGATCTTATGTGCTCTTCTTCTACCACACTACTTTGCACAGCAACCTCATGTCCGGGGGAAAAACGGAGCCTGAACACAAGCCCATCTGCTCCACAGGACAAAACCCAACTTTGAGCCACGAAGCATCTCCGTAGGTACAGGAACTCTATTTTGAACACTCAAACACCTCCACTCGCTCTGCCCTTCATCATGCTGAGGTAACGCCTGACCGGCCTCTCAGTCTCATTGATGACTTTTTATTTCTTTTCTCCTAAGTAACCAAAAGATGTTCTGGTTATTAGAAGTAGATCAAGGTTATACTTACCAAAAATGCATTTTTCATTGGAAAATAGCAGATTGGAACTAAACACAGCATTTCTTAAATTGGCAGTCTACTCACAACTTTTGGTAAGTGTACTTCTCACAAAGGACAAGATTAAACCGCGGAACTCCGTATCAGTAGATGATGTGCCACCCCAAGTTACAGATGAGTTAAAAAGTGATGAGAAATTAATGGAGGAAAGCTTCCTGGAAAGGCCACTGAACACAGTTACAACCTCAGGCCCTGTCAGCACCACACTGCTGGAAGGCTACAGCAAGGAAAGTATTGCAGTATGTTTCCTCTCTTACGCTCCTCTATTAAGCATCTGCTGCTGGCTGTTGCTAAAAAAAGGAATGAAATGAATCAGGAAGGCTGATCCAGTGCAACTCTGCTTTTACTGGGATGCACAAGTGCGTGCATTCAACATGCGTCAGGTAATTAAAACTACAACAGGTTTAACATTTTAATTTATCCTTTTCAGATAGATCTTTTACTTTCATGTCTATGTATGTATACGGAAATTAGCCAAAAGCTTATTTTTCTGTGTAGAAGCTGCATATAAGCAAATCAACTCATTCTTTCAGTTTTCAAGTGCATCTCTTCAGTGAATTAGGTGTGGTTTTGTTTGGAGTACCTGAAACATTTTGCAGGTCACCTTACTGTGTGACTCCCAGAAAATATTTAACATCTGGGTACGAAGAATTTCTCCGTGTATTCTATTGCTGAATCTTTGTGCCTGAAGACCCCTTCTAAGATTACATCGTAGCCCTCCATGTGGTTTTCTGTTTCTTTTTTTAAAACCTAGTTTTCCGTATGTCTTTGTTAAACAACAGAGATTGAAATCATTCTAAATTAATGTCGGAAGAGAAAAGGTTAGCCTGAATTTGGTGTACAAGGTCTGAGAATCTGAAAAAATGTCTGCAGGACTGTAGCAAATTCAAGTTTACATGTAAACTATAAGTTTATGCTTATAGTGAGTATGGTAAGTTTACATTTGTGATGGCACACTGCTCTAAAAATGCATCGCTTTCAGTTTCATTACAGGTTTCCTTCATACAAACTTTGGAAGTTCTTTAAGAAAAACATAATCCTTTGGACACAAATTCAGAAACATATTAAATCCATAATTGCCTCTGGAAGCACACACAGTAGTCCATCTCTGCAAATTTTTAAGCAAGTTCTCTTTAAAATAATTGCCATTAGAAATCCCTGCTCAGCATTTCTTCTTTTTAAATAACTCTTAAAAAAAAAAAAAAAAAAAAAAAAAGGAAAGCTTCCTCAACAGCACAATGATTTCTGCACTCATTTTTTTCCCCACACTAAGTTTCTGAAAAAGATTAATTGCTACTGAACCTGGAGATCAGTCTACAGCACTAGAGAACATCAGATTTAACAGCAGATTAGAGCCAAAAGCAGCCCCCAAACGCTATATGAGCAACCCACAACTTATTTTGTGTTCCTAACCAAACAACAGGGAAGACATCCTGAGTCTGCCAGCCCTGTAATGCAAAAATTTTCAGTATAAAAACACGCACAGTAACAAAAACACTGAGATATATGAACCTACATACTATTTCAGTGTGCTTTTATAAACAAGTATCGTAAGAAGCCTTGCAAATTATGAAGTTGCTGATGTTTGTCATTTATGTGAGATCGAGAAATCAAGGGGCATTTGGGCAGGTTTCTGAGAGTGCCTGCCTATGTGCTTTCATGGGCAGCCTTACAGCTCTCACCCCTCCCCGTCCCCTGGGACAAGAATAGTTCCTGTATCATCTTTTGAAATATACCTGAGCATATTTGTACCAAAACAGTGATGGGGAGTGGGGAGGTTTTTGGTTGGTTGGTTGTTGTTTTGGTTTGGTTTTGGTTGTTTTGGTTTTGTGATTGTGCTTTTGAATTTCAGACAGAAAGACTAAATGTACTGTTTGAGTCCGTTCTGCAAGGACTAAGCTAATTAAGTGCTAATTGACTTTCCAGCACCTATAAAGAGGTAATTCACCAATCCCATCTCCTGCAATGGTAAACTGCAATGGCTATTAGCACGTAAAGGACTGCCAAGTCCTATAATAAGCATTATAGTCATAAATAGTAAATAAATACTATTTATTTATTTGCATTGGTAGTGAGAGCAAAGACAGAGGCCAAATAAAGGTAGGAGTGTTCTTAACGGATGATTCAGTCTGGGTACCTTGCGGTCCTTCCCCGCTGAGGCTGTCGTGTGCTGCAGTCACGCCTCTCACCGCCAGCCTGCACTGGGATGATAATCAGTCACTATGAAAACTCATTAGCTCCACAGCAATGAGCCCTCCACTGCTGAAGCTTGGTGCTGTTCTTAGTACCGTGGCAATGATCTCTAACTGGATGTCCCAAACTCTCCCATCTCTGGTAGGACTAAATAGCACCAGACTGTCCACTTCAGATACTCTAGTAAGTAGCTGTGATGTGTTGCAATCCATCTGAATGCTGAGCTAGTAAGTGCCAGCAAAAGCTTTACTCTGTTGCCTCTTTGTGAATCTTTTTAGAGTACTAATCTTCCTGTCATCACTTAATGCATGCTTCTTTTTGGGCATCATAAATCTGCACATTGGTGAGCATGTTGTGGTCTTACTATGAAAGAAAAGATTTTAAAATAGCATCCTTAAATATTTAAGAACAAATGCCTTCATCTTGAGGGCGAAATGCTAAAAATAGCCCAGCAATGCCATTTCTTCTGCTTCGATATTTTGCCTGTTTACTGCTCCAGAAAAAAATGTACTGCATTATTAAGGAAAACAGGTATCAGGAGATTTCTTTTTAATTTGTGTCTGATTAGTGCTATACATAAGCTATTGACTACAATATTCAAGGAGCCTGATTCTTTCTTAGTTTTTCTTTATTGGAGCACGGTTAAGCAAATAAATAGCTGTTAAAATAAAATTGGTACTAGGAAGCTGGGTATCAGAAAGGTAATTGTAGAAATAACAAATATCAGTTGGTATGTTTGATGCTCATATACAGCAGCCTCTGTTAATTCAGACCTACAGAAAAGCTGTGATTAGCTATTAATGAAAAGTGTAAAAATTAAAGTCATAGTTTAGCTGGACAACAAGGAACACCATCCTACTTATAAGTTATTTGTAAGTTAAACTGGAACACCTTTTTTTCTAAATGGTTAGTAAAACTATTTTATTATAGCTGCAGTCAGATGTTTGTATAATAGCGTGTTACGTAAATGATGTATTTAACTGTTTGTACAGTAGAGCACAATATACAGAACTTAATTTTTCAGTTGTAAATAAAAATGCATTGACTAATTAACTAATCGTTTAATTAATTGAATATATGCACACAGGAAAAGCATTACTGCAGAAAGTCACCGCATTTAGACTTTAAATATCGCTACTTTAAATTTGATTATATTGTAAGAAACAATTCTTTTAAGTTTTAGAGCATCAAGG
This sequence comes from Oxyura jamaicensis, assembly GCF_011077185.1. Classification (NCBI taxonomy): domain Eukaryota; kingdom Metazoa; phylum Chordata; class Aves; order Anseriformes; family Anatidae; genus Oxyura; species Oxyura jamaicensis. The sequence continues at coordinate 3,736,337 of NC_048900.1, read as the reverse complement.
TGAGAAGACAAGGAAAAGCTCCGTTTTGTTTTCTGTAAATGTAGTTTATGCCCACTGACCTACAATACAGTTTGCTAGTTCTTGTGGCAATGTGATATTGTAAGAAATAAAGTTCCCTATCTAATTTAAATCCAAGTTAAAAGTTGCAATTGGGTGGCTAAGAGGTGCAGACTTGCTGTTGTAACATGTAGCCATATATATATTTACACACTAATGCATGATTCTATATATTGTCATTTTCAAATTCCAAGTACTGTAAACTGCCATGCCTCCCGCGGCTTCAACAGAACACTGATGTGACAAATGCCTCCGAAGTCTTATTTTAGTAATGCTCTTCAAACTCAAAAGTTGGAGTTATATGCACATTTGGGGTTTCAAGATGGCTAGCAGGAGAGCCTCGAGAGCTGGGGACACAAGCACAAAAACCCAATTATCTGAGCTTGGCAACACCCTCCAAGTGGAAAAAATACCATCTGGTATTCAATCAGGTGGGGTGTTGTTGTAAAACTAGCACCACAACTCGGCTGCCTTTTTCTGAACTTCAGCTTCTAGCTGAGGCTCTATGGCCCAGGTGCCCAGTGATGCTGTGGTCATCACTACCTGGTTTTTTAACTGTTAGCTGTCAATTAAAGTTAGCTGTCAAGTTACTGTCATCCCCTGGCAGCTTCTCCAGCGAACAGTGCCGCGCAAGCAGTTCTCCCGAAGTTCTCCCCTATACACAGCTCAAAAGTTGCACACCTTGCACCAGGAGAAAAGAGCAAAACCTCCCCACCTTTATTAACATTTTCTCCTGCCCTTGCTGGAAGAAATGTATGGTGAGGTGGGGTCAGGGGAAAGACCCCCCTCTTCAGCAAAGTTTCACTCCCAGGACCAAAACCACAAGACAATTTGACATAATTGTTATATCTGAGCACTGATACTGACTATATGTATTTCCCTTTGCCCAATTACTCGTAACAATGGAGGCAGCTCTAGCAGCTTTATCAGAATGTGAGTGCAAGTGAAAAAAGTAAATCTTTTGGAGGTAAGTAAAGTGACTGTAGCTCAGCAGCCTGCCAAGAGAGATTAATATGGGTCTTTGTAGAGACTCTTCTGTTTTCCCCAGATTTCCAAGAACTAGAATGATTTGTCATCATTGCTGCTGTTCACCACTCGTTATTTCTTTCCCCGTTTGTTGACTAAGGCCTGTCAGCAGGAAGCCTGCATTTGGAGAGTAGATTCAGCAGCTTTCAAAAGGTTTTGATGCATTCTAGCTCCTTCCGTGTGGCACAGCAGTTTCTGCTTGAGATAGGCATTAAGTGACAAAGAAGAGAGAGAAAAAAAAGCTAAGTGCACCTACCTGCACACGCTTATTTTTCTTTGCAATTATTCATATTACCCATCCTAGTTAACAAAGGTGTCCCAATGGCATGCACACAGGTAGCAAAGAATACTGGGAAAAAACATCTCAGCACTCATTTCTGCATGGGCAGCCCATCACAACGCACTCATATTGTGCCTGAAGGTCTTCCACTGTGAAAAATATTTTCCCAAATAGCTACTTTGTCTTTTTTTTTTTTTTTTTAATCAAGATATATGTTAGGTGCCATAAGAAAACATCAGCCAAATTAATCAATAAATATTCTTTTCTCAGATGAAACACAGAGATACACATTGCTAGCATACACAAATACCTTTGACAACACAGCATGGACTGTAATTGCTTTACCACAGACCATGCACGATCCTGCTATTGCATCCATTCTCCACTGCAGAGAACTCCATTCACTTGGATGCAGTAAAATCAGGATGCTATCAATCTACAAATAGCAGCTATTGCAAATATCGCAGTTTATTCATAAACTTCTGTTCTGTAGGCATTATAATTGCAAGCTTTAGGCTCCTGAACTTCAACAAGAACTTGCTCTTGTGTGGGCACACTGGGCAGCCGTTGTACAGAGAAGCATGGAAACTTGTGAGCAGAGCTTACGCTTCGCAAGGGTCACCAGCCTTAAGAGGTTTCAGTTGTTCTAGCTGACAATTTTAGTAGCTGCTCACATCTAGTTTAAATCATCTCTCCAGTTGTAAGTTTGTTTTGTTTTTATTGTTCTCCATGTGTTAAACTAGATCACCTGTGCTGTAAAAATTAAGGCTACAAGAACACAACCATAGTGGTACAATTTAGCACTGACCTCTGGAAATGCCTTTCTATCAAACCCAAGTTTGACTGTCCTCTATTTAGTCATCTGCGTTATGATACCTTATTCTTCCTTGCAAAACAAGGGAACAATACAGTTCTTATTTTAGTTAACTCCACAGTAAAAGAGGTCACTGCTGTCTTCAATGACTTCTTCAAAATAGACATTGTGGGGGGAAAAAAGTCTATGCTCTTCTCTAACAGTGTGCCGATACTCAGAAAAATATTGCTACCTGTCCTAACCTCAGTCTACAGAGATACTGTACCTTTTCTGAGGCAAGGAACTATACCACTTACTCCTCACTAAGCATCATATCAAAGCTTGGCAGTTTTAACAGTCTCTCTTTGTGCTGACACTGAGTACAATTTCATACCAAAATTAATTTATTCCAACTTCATCCAGACCAAAAATGCTTCAGTGCCATCCATTAGCAACTGCACTGTAAAATTCAGGAGTCAATACTGTATTATTAGAAAAGAATAATGCATAACATTAGCTTGAAATTACAGCCTGGAAACAGTCAAAATATTTCTGGTGCCAATTAGTTTTCATTCCCTCACCTGAATTTGTTCAATCATCTAATTATGTTGCTCTGTCTCGTTCTGATGCTGTGCATTTCTGTAAATCCCATTAAGCAGGTAGATGCCTACTCTTGCAAGGTATCGCATGTGCTTTAAGGGCAGCGGAGCGTTGGCCGGCTCTGGAAGGAAATACAGTTTTTTGCGTTGCTCTTCCTGGTGGTGGTGGTTGCTGATAAAGAACAGGTTCGGAATCTCTAGAATTCCGTGCCCGTAAAGGACAGTGCGGTGTCTCTGCTGCCCTGTGCCATCAGCCCCCATCATCCAAACTAACCTAGTACTTCTCAGTACCGCCCCGTCTTCCCTTTGGTGTATGTGTGGCTGAAGTCAACCAAGAAGAGTTTTCTGTGTGCTGCATCTTTAAGAGCAAAGCTGCGAACACACCTCCAGAACCGCTTCCCAGCCTATTCCCTATTGCGTGAGTCACAGACTGTGCTCTCTCTTTGGGATTTTGTATTTGTTCTTTTCTGTCTTTGTTGCTTCCATTAGTCTAAAGTAAAAGTCATTCAAGCTGAAAGGACATATTTGTTCTCTGTTAATGAAAAACCTTACCATCCCTCTGCGAAGGATTACATCAACCACTTGTGCTGAATCACTAACAGGAGACTGCTCCCACCCACACTGGAAACAATGCTCATAGACTCTTCTGCAGACGTGAGACATGGCAAAACTGTGCAAAATCACCAGCCTAATTAGTTAAGAAAATAATGAGTGATGACTCGGAGGAACCTCACTGCAAATACATGATACAAAAATAAAGAAAATTAGGTGGTGTTTTCAAACAACAATGAAATCAGTTCTGTTCCCTTTATTTTTGTTGTTGTTGTTGTGTTACAGACTCAGATTAGCCCCAAGGAGGGGTGGCAAGTTTATAGTTCAGCCCAAGATCCTGATGGCCGTTGCATTTGTACTGTTGTTGCACCCGAACAAAACCTATGTTCAAGAGATGCCAAGAGCAGACAACTCAGACAGCTGCTAGAGAAGGTAAGTCTTCCCAGTGAGTATCTCCTTTTGATCACTGAACTTCCCCTGGAAATCCACTCCTGTCTCTCTAAGTTTAATATATAACGGTGTCCTGAAGTGTTATCTATAAAAATATTCCTTCAGGGTATATCCCCTACCTGTGTTTTCACCACTTACCTGAATTTGTCTGTTTTCCTTATAGCACACCTCTGTCAACCCAAGCCACTTATCTAGCAAACTGAAGCTGCGTCTTCTCGTGTTCATTCCCCAAACCCTTCCTTACACACATACAGGACTGACTTTCCCTGTGTCAAAGCAGTTACAAATCCCACCTTAAACTTCCTCGTTGTTGTGGGATTTAAACTACAGCTCCTGCTTCAAACGTGTAAGTCTCTTGAAGGTCATTCCCTGTCTCTTATCAGCAAATAATGAGATACAGACATGACAGCACCATCAAAGCAGACTGTACAGATGAGAAACAGCTCTAAGTTATTTTTATTTGTTATTTCCTCAGTTAATACTATTTATTTCATTCTCTGATGGTGCAATTTTTGTCTAAACAACCCAATTCTTATTCCCAGTATTATCCACTACTGTGTATATATTAAAAATGGTAAAGTGTTATTTCGTATGAACTGAAAAAACACTGCAGCCATGAGAACACAAACTACTATTCTGCATTCCTTACGAAGGTAACCAAGTTTGTAGCTACTGTGTAAGAGCTAGTAGTTCATAACCGGAGAGACTGAGACACAGCATTTGAACAGCAACAGCAGAAAGCAACATAAAATGTAGACCTAAAAAAAATAAATATGCATTTTTCAGCACACAATTTTCAGTATTTTTCCAGCTACATAAAAATCACACCAATGCTAAATCCTGCAGATGTTCCCTCCATAAACCTCCGTGAACTTCAGCAGGGACTTAATTTCGGTTTTTGACAGAGTCCATAGCATGACACGCAACTAAGTAGTTTTAGAAACTTGCCAAGAACAATCCCTTTCTCAGAAGAAAGTTGAAATGTAAAGGAGATGGGAGGACAGGCAGGCACGTTTGCTCCTGGTACCCATCTTCAGTTATTTCTCCTTGCCCTCTCCTCCACAGAATATATTAACAGGTTTCAATGAGCTATTTTTCCATCTCAGGGTCGAAATAAAACATCAGAATTTTTCCAAGCTAAATACATAGGTGAGGGTAGAGTCTCCTCGAATGGGGTTCACACGACCTTCATATTTTTCCAAAACTGATAAAAATCCCAACCAAACTCAATTAGTTGGCTTTCCACCTACCATCCATGACAGGAGATAGGAGCAATCAGAGCAACTGTCCAAAAGCTGATCTGAACTATTTTAAGAGTATATGTTTCTGAATCCCCGCAGTCCGTAGGTTACAACATATTAATTTCAAATACAAATATCAGTTTACATTTTACATGCTCTTGCAGACAACAGGAGTGCTGGTACCTTTGTGGTTTATTAGGAAGGTCGATTTTTTTTTGTTTTTTTTGAGACAAAACTTCAATATAGCACTTAATATTTTTTTTTTCCCTAGTCCACTTTTTTTTCCTGTTTTAGTGGGCAGAACACTTACTGAAAATAATAACTGCATTTGCAAAATGTGTCATGTTTATGACTGGGAAAAGCATTGTTTTAATAATAGGTACTGTTGGATAATATATAATTAACTCCAGATGAAAAGTCCTTGCCTCATTTTAGTGAAAGTGCTAAAGGAGGTCACTTGCTGTACTACAGTTTCCTGAACATTCACTTACCTATACAAAATGTTCTTCTACTATTAAGACAATTGGCTAAAGCTTCTAATTTTATACTTGTAAGACCACAAGCAAATCCCAATTTAATGACGGTCCCATCGCAGCTTATCTCTGGACAGTCTCATGTATTCCTTATAGTGAATTATTATACCAATGCCTACTAGCTATGAAAATCACACTCTTCGTAACAACTCAGAAATTTTCTCCCAGTCTTAGTCCTGTTCCTCAAGTGGAGGAGGAAACACATGCTGCATGGAACGTCCTGAAGAACAGGCAGCATCTACTACAAAAGACAAAGTAGACTCTAACACTTAACAGCATTTTTCCAGCCCATCGAAAATGGTGCTGAAAGGATCCCCCTCTCTACCTCAAGGAAACTATCCAAATACTCGGTGGCTCTAAGATCTCGCTCCTGCTAGCCCTCTGTTAGCCCTGTCCCCCAATTTTTGTACTGTCATGCAGTTACGGAATTTAAAACCTATACTGTGGTATAAATGACTCACGACTAAAGCCTTGACATAAGCCTTGACATAAGCACATTTTATTGCCTGACATTTAACTATCTAAGCAGGGAAAAAAAAAAAAAAAAGTAAAGCAACAAAAAGTGCATTTAGAGAGTGTTCTTCTTTAACAGGTTCAGAATATGTCCCAATCTATTGAAGTTTTAAATCTACGGACTCAGAGGGATTTCCAGTATGTTTTAAAAATGGAAACACAAATGAAAGGGCTGAAGGCCAAGTTTCGGCAAATTGAAGATGATCGGAAGACATTAATGACAAAGCATTTTCAAGTAGGTTTTATTTTAACAATAACTTTGAAAGCCTGCAGGAAGCAATGTACTAAGCAGCAATGCATGGACTGCTAAGATCTCAGCTTGAAATGTTCATACAAGAGCAACATTAAAGTGAAAAGCTTAATAAGATTTCCTTTATGATAATAATCTTCTGCTCTGTTCAGTTTAATTGTACTAGGAAGTAACCATTAATTATTAAGATATTGGAGATATGTCACTAGAAACAGATTCCTGTTTTTCCTGTGTCAATGTGCATGTCATACTGAGAAATTTATATTCATTCAAGCTCCAGTGATAAATGGGGGGATCCAATGGAATTAATAGCAAGCAACTGGAGAGTTCTGCTCTTTTACTGCTGCCTGATGTTCACTGCAGTTGAAGGGAAGAAAGCCTGTGATAAATCAGGTTGTTGTAATTTTTATCCAGTAGAATTAAGATCTAATTTCATGTCTGAATGTTTGCTATTCTGAGTTTGGGATAGGGGAGGAGGGCAATCATTCCCAGTCGCATCTGTATGATTAAAAAAAGACTTCTAAGGAATTTTAATGACAAGAAAAAACCACAAGCCAATCTTTTTGTGAGGAAGGAGGGTTCCAAAGATTACAAAACAGCTTTGTGTATTCTGAAAAATAAATAAAAAATAAATAAATAAATAAAACACCCAACTGAAGTACTTTTAAGGAGAAAAATTTACAGCATAGTTAAGTTCTTCAAATATCAAGTCTGATAAACGGTATTTCAGGTTGCAAGACAGCAAGATAGGATCTAGAAAATATATTCCAAAGATTACATTAACAAAATTTGTATTTAAACCCTTCATGAAACACAAAATGGACATACTTTTCTAATCAGCATTAAAGTTGTATACCTAAACAATTACATAGCTAATTTATTTTCCAGAGACACTGAATATCCTGGGCTTAATAGCATCAGGAATTAAGTACGTTAATGATCTGACTACTAATCATTATTCTTGGTCATCACTCTTCATATTCAAACACATATTTCCAGTAATTTTCAGGTAGTAAAGCTCCGCCATTTTTCCTTTCATCACTCATTGCTACAACACATTTCTATAATGCCATTGTATATTCTTTATCCTCATAATAGTTTTTCTTGAACAAAATATCAAAATTTGACTGTCTGATATGTGATGTCAAAGATAGCAGACTTCTGCAGTATTCTAACCTTTTAAATATTCAGTATTTATATTGGTCAGTCACTTAACCTCAGTTTGATAGTTTGCCAAGAGCACAAAACAGATTTCCAGCCAATCAAATGATAGAGTAATTTAGAAGGTCCACATCACACAGTATGCTGCTGACTTCCTGAAATTCAACCTACTGAAATTCCAGTGCTTTATCTTACCTGAGACACAGAAACTTATTCTTGATATCACAGAACCCCTCCCATCAGCAGGCACAAAGCACCAGAATACGCCTACCACCCATTCATGTTGCAGCACAATTTAGTTCCTATACCACTCATCATAGCAACAAGTTAGGAGTGTCAGCAAACACTACGGTTTGGGTTTTGGTTTGCTTTTTTTCATGAAAACACCTAAAACATCTTTATATCATTTACTGAAGTGAGATGTTTTATGCTATGGTTCCATGTTTCTGAGAGCCAAATAGTACAAATTCTCGTGGTCATATTTCTGTCAAATCAGCATTCATGCCAGGCAAAAGATATCTGGTCCCCTCCAAAAAAGTTACAGCAGTTTGCTCAAATGATACTTCATCTGACATAAATTCTGTCAGGAATAAGCTACCTCCGCTAATTCTCCTAAACGCATCATCTTGCTGACTTTTGTTTGTCCATCCATGGTTTACCCATGATTTTTGACTGCTTACTGCCCCTAGAACCAAAGGCTGAGTTCATCATTTCAAAATTAAATATAAACTTTGGCTTCTGGAGCTCTGCATTCCACATCACAAAACCTAGTCTCATTGCTATCAAGAAAGACACGACTATTTGTTTTTACAGATAGATTAGGCTCAAGCTGAATGTTTAATAAGGACAGACAAATAAAAAATAGTTTTACCTGTAGACAAGAACTCTTCATTTCCTTCTGTCCATATCAATAATTCTGCTAATATTCTACAATTGGAAGACCCCTTGAGAACAGAGCCAAAGATACAAAGAAAACTCCTGATGGTCTCTAATCCGTTTACAACAACATATCTTTGTAATTCAAATGCCACTTTCAAGATATTATGATAACCTGCGCGCAAACTATTGTCCCCAACTCCACACATAGGTCTTTGTTTTGAGCAAATAATAATTCCAATATGACAGCAATTGTTAAGACTACATGGATGAGCTGGGTACTGAAGAGATATAGAACTCTCAAGCTGTTCTAGAACATGTTTGAGAGGTAAAAACTCAGAGGCAGATCTTCAAGCAGATCTAATGCCAACCCTGACTATCAGCTTCTTTCACATCTCCTCAGTAGACAAGCATTCTGTTTGACATTATGTTATTTATTTTGAAAATGTTTTACCATGTTTATTGCATCCATTTCTACAAGTGATGTAACAAACTGTACGTATCTCCATGCGTCTCACTGACTATGCTAACTTCTGGCCACATTTGCTTCTGCACCTCTTCCTTGTGCTTAGGCATCCATTTAGTTCTCTTCTGCTTTCCCTTTTAACCTGCTGACTACTCCATCTATTCCTTCAGGACTCCGTTTACTAATCTCTTCAGTAGTCCCTCCCTGTGTGTCCTCATCCATTCTCAGTCTCTATTATCACCTAATACTAGTACCTAACAAGTCTCAATTTCCACCCTTTTTCTTGTTTTGTCCAGGCTTGCATCTCCTCACGCCTCTGGCATTAGCTCACAGAAGTCCTGCTGTTTTCTCAAAATATAAGCAGATATGCAAATCAAGGGCAAACCTGCATGCTTTTCATAAAGCCAAACCTTCTGATTGCAAGGATTCTTTGAGGTTATCTACAGAAAAAAAAAAAAAATACAAAGAAAAAAAATAACCTCAATCTAGACTAATTTAGTAAAGATTAAGTTTAGCGCATGTAAAAGAATTATTGCAAAAAAAAAATATATATATATATATATATAAGTGGTCATTATAAGTTACAAAGAGAAATTCTCCATGTACGTGACAAAAGTCTGAGAAAGGGACAACCAAAAATTCCCAAGTGGAGCCTTGCTTTCCTCAATCAATGTTTAGGAACAGGATTGGCAACACCATACCAACTGCACATAGCAATAAAATGATTTGCTACAGCCCAGAACCAAGAACTGAGGAAGTTCAAAGGCACCTAGTGATGCAGAAGGACCACACGTACAAAACAGTTTAAGAACCCTGGATTTTTTATGTCAGAAGAAAGAGGTATATATCGCTGTGTCCAGATCAGAACTAAACAGGGTCCAACAGACGTTTAGGAAAAAACGAACTCAGTATTTCTAAGGAGTGAAATAAAAATGAACAGCTTACCCACTATAGAACAGGTGTGATGTTTTTGACTGTCACCAGGTGTTCAGGTCTAATCACCTTTCCTCAAGAAAGATACAGTCCATGGGGGTTTATATGCTCCGGATGGAAAGTCAGACCCACAACAGGTCTGGCTGAGATCACCTGAAGGTAATCATGTACCTCAGTAGAAACAAACTATTGTCTCACACATTTTATCTACTGCTTACTGCCATTAATTCTGAGATTTCTAAGACTTTCACAATACACTGAAATAAAAGCTCTAACGAAAATCAGTAGTCATTTTCAAGTCATTTTAATAATCAGGCGTAAATATTACATAAAAGGGAATAAGAGGATTGAATTCCTTTAAACTGCTCTAATACACATTTGATTACCTTTAACAGGAGCTGAAAGAAAAGATGGATGAGCTCCTTCCACTGATCCCAGTTCTGGAACAATACAAAACTGATGCCAAACTAATTACCCAGTTCAAGGAAGAAATTAGGAATCTGTCTACTGTCCTCACTGGGATTCAGGAAGAAATTGGTGCTTATGACTATGAGGAACTACACCAGAGGGTGCTCAGTTTAGAAACCAGGCTTCGAGACTGCATGAAAAAGCTCAGTAAGTTTACAATTTCATGTCAGATTTGATCCCACAGCTGTACAATTTTGGTTTTCTCTATAGAAAGATTAAGTTTTCTTTTTTGATGAAAGACTGAACTATATTTAGGAAAAATTACAAAAATATTTAGGAAAAAATTCTTCACCAAAAGGGCAGTGAAGTATTAAAACACGCTGGCCAGGGAAGTAGTTGAGTCACCATCCCTGGAGGTATTCAAAAAATGTGTAGATGTGGTGCTTACTGGCATGGTTTAACGGTGGACTTGGTAGTGCTAGGTAAAAGGTTAGACTAGATGATCTTAGAGGGCTTCTCCAACCTAAATGACTCTATGATTCCATATTCTGATCTGTGCTACCCTAGAAAATATCAAGAGTAACTCCTCTTAAGGTTAGTCATACCCCTCGAAATTTGCACCAGCGTATTTTAGATAATATCTACCCTACTTTATACAAAAGGAATTGAGATGGAAAATTATAAAAGACAGCAACTTTAAATCTAAGAGACTTAGAACTCATTGGAGAGCTACAAAGGTTCTTTCTAAAAAGTTCAGACAGGGATTTTTTTTTTAGGTCATCTTTGTTTCACGAGTGTGAAAAAAAAATTAGTCAGAAGTAGACTGGAATCAGTTTGGCACTGTCCATATAATGATGATACAAATCTTGCTGTGACATCTGGGAGGCCCCTCCAACTGCACTGTCTTTAGACCTGTAATACCAGCATTAAGACAGATGTGCCACTTTCCAATTTGGAACACAACAAAATTAGCATTGTATCTAATTTAGTGGAGTAAAGCATGATTATTTTTTTTTAGAAAACACAGCAAAAATCCATCATGAGCACTGCACTAGATTTACACCAGGCAGCCTCCATCTTCATGGCTCACATTGCTGGGTTTTGTTAGAAAAAGTTGATGTTCAGCATCTCCAAAAATCAGCACTAGCTCAGTATTAGCTACCAAAACTAAAAGTCTGAATTATCTTTAAGTGTCAGCCTTAACTTCATTGCCTAAACAGGGTAATTGGTACCTACCTACTTTGCAAAGTCTGCCCTCAGAGATGTCCATGCATTCTGAGAAACCTGATTGGAAATCTTGGAATCGCTATGGAAATCTTGGTCGCTATAGCCAACAATCCACCCCCACTATGAGAAATAAATGCTTTGTAAGTCAAGAAAGAAAATAAATAAAATAGAAACTCCCAGGTTCAATCCTGTGATCAGTATCTGTTATCAGGTGGGGGCTGTTTACTTTTGAAGGCTATGCATGATGTTATTAATTTGATAGGCAGTGCTATTTTTGTGAGGCAATGGAATGAGAAAAATCTAGGTTAGTTTCCCCTCTTAAATTATTTATTTTCAGTTTCTTTGTTTTACACTTGAAATAACATAGTGATGATGGGCTAAGTACATGAAAGACTTCTTCAAACAGAAACTTCTTATAATCCTATTTTCCTCTCAGTACACAAATTATAGCACGTTACTGCATTGACAGAAGGAAGTCAAGAGAAAGTGGCTGCATTACAATACCGCAGCAAACAAGCAAATTCATATAAACAGTATTTGCTGATAGCAAGTGTTCCAGTAAGTTTATTAGGCAACAAAAGACCATCATCACATCTTCAACAAGCATTTCATTTTTCCTTGATTTTATGGTGTATTCTTTTAAAAATGATTAGTGACGTGACTAGAGTAGAGGATGCATTTTTAAATATCATTGGGGTATTCATATGACCAGGGGTATTCATATGAAGGATCTCTTCTCCTCTTCTCAACTTATTTCCTATTTCCCTAATTTTTAGCCATGTTTCCCCTCCTATCCACCCTGCATTCCTGTAGCACATTCTATTTCTCTTGATGTAATAATGCAGAAAAATTATATATATTAAAACTATGAGTAGATAGAAATTTTTTTTATGAAATAGATTATTGAGCACAACCATGCCTCCAATGCATTCCAGATAAACATAACCTGTTCCTAGTACATGGGTGGCTCCCTGGACATCCTTTCTCCTTTAAATTATCTGAAGCATTTGTAGTGGTTCTAGCCAAGGGGGAGTTAACTGTTTTCCTAGCATCCTGCATGCTGCTGTTACTAGGATTTGTGACTAAAGCAGTGTTGATAACACCAATGTTTAGCTAGTGCTGAGCACTACTTGCACAACCTCAAGGCTTTCTCTTTTTCCTCCTACAGAGAGTAGGCAGGGGGTGGGCAAGAGGCTGGGAGGGAGCACAGCTGGGACAGCTGACTCAGGTTGGCCAAAGGTTTATTCCTTGCCAAGTCACAACATGCTCGGCAATAAAAACAGTAAGGTTGCTTTCCAAGGTAGCCACAACTCAGACTGTCTGGGCACCAATCTGCTTGTGGTGACTGATTGCCTTTGCATTTTTTTTTTTTATTATTATTTTCTATTATTTTATTTTTGGCACTTCCAGTTGTCACCCCATTGCACTGGGACGTAGGGAAACAAGCAAGTGGCAGTGTCAGGGTCAAACCACTGCAGTCCCATAACAAGCTACATTTTCCAAAACCCCGAGACAGGTGCAATTTGAGGTAACAACAATGTAACATGGTGTCATCTAGGAGGTCTACTATCAATCTGGTATTTTCATATTAAAGGTACAACTTCTTTACATATTTTAAAATTCAAATGCGAGGCTTCTGACTATTTTAAGTGGTTTGGTCTTTTCAAGCACAAATACAGACTTACTCATCCTTATTCTTTGGGCTTAGGTACTTAAATGACTATCCTTGCACACCCTTAGTATTAGTCTAAGAACAGCTTAAGTTAGGATCTCTGAGAGCAACTCCTGACAAATGGTAGCGTGAGCCCAGATCAGCAAGCACCAAGGAAAAACAGCTGTCATGCCTCCCCCCTCTCCCAGCCATATTTACCATGCTGGAGATGAGCCAGCTGTGACTGCCCATGCCCATCTGATGGCCTATGGCAGCAGAAGGCAGACTGGCCCCAATGTGTCACAGGATCTGCCTTGAACCTTCACAGATTTTGTTGTGTTTCACAATATAATTATCTAACCAGTGTGTGTAATAGCTATTTTCCATTCTTGTCCCTAGCAGGTGTTTTTCAGCATTATAATGCATTATTTATACTGTCCTGGCCACTTAAAAGAGATCTTCCATCTGCACTGGCAACACTTTCAATGCTCATTAGCATACCGTAAGCAGTTGTCTCCCTTTCACTGAGATGTAATGATTACCATAGCAGTTGTGTTGCCTGAAACTTGCTCCTTCTCTTTGGAATAAGAGAAAATTCAGACTAAAGCTGCTGAGAAATTTAGCCATAAAACTTTAAAAGAGTGCATGCAGTTATACATGTGGAGACAGTGCATACGATTGCACACACCACAAGTTCACATACACTTATGCACGTGCAGGTCTGTCACTGGCAGCCACGTACATGCTTGAGTAAGACAATGCTGCTTGCACAGTAAGTCTGGGACCCCTCGATTCTTGTCATAATCTGCTTAGTGCAATGAATAAAATGACAGCTAGCATTCATAGAAGCCAATATTCTGCCTAATATTGCTTATGAAATAAGTGGTTCAAGTAGATACACATTGGATTCATTCACATATGTATCTTATAACAAAATCCAAACAAGATTTTACATTAATATTTTTGGTTAAAACTTCAGAAGTACAATATTCCATTTACCCAAAGAAATGCTGCTATATCAGTAGCAGAAGACGTATTAGTGCAGGCATAAGATTACTGCCTATTGCAAGGGTACATGCACTTCCAAGGCACCCTCCCCAGGGGGATTTGGAGAGCTTTACGAATGTCATTTAGTACAAATCTGTGCAATGGAGAGATGTATCATTATCACCTTCTTGTAGATGGAGAAACATGTCAGGAAGGAAAAGTGACTTTGCCAAAGATGACCTAGCAAGTCATTGCACACATGCCGTAGGGATCCAGAGTTTCCTCTCAGCAAGCTCTAATAATGAGACTGTAGAGCTTCCTGGATTTGTACTATGTATGACAACAGACATTCACCAATTAAGTAAGAACTAATTCTACTTTGTAACGTGAGGGAAAGAAATCTTAGAACAAATTTGATCATAAACTGGAGAGTGAAAGAAATAAAGCATTTGGAATTGGTTTGTGCAACCACAGAAAAAAATACTCACTTCATTTTCCCCTCTTTATTACCTTCAATGAATAGAATAATAATGCTTATGAACACTTCAGGAGGATGTTTTGGTTGCTTTGATTTTATTTCCCTTTTGAGTCCTGCTATAAATCATACACTCACTTGGTATATGTAGCAGCTAACAATATTCATTTGCATCACAGCAGCTAGAAATATTATATCTTTCCTAGCTATCTTCAAAATAGCTTCTGCCCAATTGGTTTTCACAACCTTCTCCCGGTATTTGCTCACTTTGGAACAGCCTTCCAGATGCTTTCTGCCCCACAGACGTTTCCAGCCCACAGAAGGAGTACATCCACCTTTTTTCTTTTAATGGCCAACTCATGCTCAACTACTTCCCTAATATAAATAAATACACAAAATCACAAGCAGAGTTACTGAAGTCCATGGTGCAAAACTGTTACAAAGAGAGGCCATCAACACCCAGACTGTGTGTGGCATTATGTTCCTTGTACAGTCCCATTTAGGATAGATAAATTCTCAGAGGTTTGATTTTCCAATTTCTACAATGAGTTATCATTAGGACTTTCTTAAGATAGTCAGCTGCTTCTTTCAAAGACAAGGAAAAGAGACCAACATTGCTTCTAAAAATCCCACTCTATGTAACACCATCTGAGCCTTTAGTGGTGAGAAAAATGCCTAGAAATATCACTTTTTTTTTTTCCTATTTATTCTCTATGTTCCTGAACTTCCTGACATTTGCTAGAAACACAAAACCTTTCTTTCATTAGATATCTACTGAGCATCATGAGAAAGAGCTCCTTTTTTATTTTTACTGAAAGAATGAAACCACCAAAATTTTCTCTATACAGATAATTTTGTGCCCATTAATTCTGCTCTTTTTATTTTACTTTGGTGGTGTGTTCCCCTCCCAATTAAGCCAATACTCTGGCTCAAAAAAAAAAATGTATTGCAGGTGCTCTTAGTTACTCTGTCTCAAAATTTCCTTTTCATTTGATGAGACCCAGATGAGCTCTAACTGAAAAACTCAACAGAAGTCACATCAGGCTAACCTCTGCCACACTGAACGTGAGAAGCTCAACTACCAGCATCTTCCCATTGCCAGGCAGCAAGGCACAGGGGCTTGAGACAGAGATATAAAATTTGACACCCCATGTCCCAGAATCATCTAGGTTGGAAGAGACCTCCAAGATCACCGAGTCCAACCTCTGACCTAACGCTAACAAATCTTCCACTAAACCATATCCCTAAGCTCTACATCTAAACGTCTTTTAAAGACCTCCAGGGATGGTGACTCAACCACTTCCCTGGGCAGCCTATTCCAGTGACTAACAACCCGTTCAGTAAAGAAGTTCTTCCTAATATCCAACCTAAACCTCCCCTGGCGCAACTTTAGCCCATTCCCCCTCGTCCTGTCCCCAGGCACGTGGGAGAATAGATCAACCCCCACCTCGCTACAGCCTCCCTTCAGGTACCTGTAGAGTGCAATAAGGTCGCCCCTGAGCCTCCTCTTCTCCAGGCTGAACAAGCCCAGCTCCCTCAGCCGCTCCTCGTAAGACTTGTTCTCCAGACCCTTCACCAGCTTCGTAGCCCTTCTCTGGACTCACTCAAGCACCTCCATGTCCTTCTTGTAGCGAGGAGCCCAAAACTGAACGCAGTACTCGAGGTGCGGCCTCACCAGAGCCGAGTACAGGGGGACAATCGCTTCCCTGGACCTGCTGGCCACGCTGTTTCTAATGCGAGCCAGGATGCTGCTGGCCTTCTTGGCCACCTGAGCACACTGCTGGCTCATATTCAGCCGACTGTCAACCACTACTCCCAGGTCCTCCTCTGCCAGGCAGCTTTCCAACCCCTCATCTCCCAACCTGTAGCGCTGTTTGGGGTTGTTGTGCCCCAGGTGCAGGACCCGGCACTTGGCCTTGTTGAACTTCATACCGTTGGCCTCAGCCCATCGGTCCAGCCTCTCCAGATCCTCCTGCAGAGCCTTCCTACCCTCGAGCAGATCGACACACGCACCTAACTTGGTGTCATCTGCAAACTTACTGAGGGTGCACTCGATCCCCTCGTCCAGATCATCGATGAAGATGTTAAAGAGGACTGGCCCCAGTACCGAGCCCTGGGGGACTCCACTAGTGACCGGCCTCCAACTGGATTTGACTCCATTCCCCACGACTCTTTGGGCCCGGCTACCCTGCCAGTTTCTGACCCAATGAAGCGTACACCAGTCCAAGCCAAGAGCAGCCAGTTTCTTAAGGAGAATGCTGTGGGGGACGGTGTCAAAAGCCTTACTGAAGTCAAGGCAGACCACATCCACAGCCTTTCCCTCATCCACCCAGCATGTCATTTTGTCAAGGTTCGTCAAGCAGGACCTGCCTTTCATCAACCCATGCTGACTGGGCCTGATCACCGGGTTGCCCTGCAAGTGCCACATGATGACACTCATGATAATCTGCTCCATGAGCTTCCCTGGCACTGAGGTCAAACTAACAGGCCTCTAGTTTCCCAGGTCATACAACAGGGAAGCTATACCTTTGCAGTCACGTTTTCCAAGAACAGCAGAGGTACTGTGAATACAAATCCTAGGGCAGAAAAGTATTCTTATCTCTTCAAAGATGCACCAAGGACTAGAGAAACCCACCAAAATGCCAACAAAGCTTGAGGCCGACAGACCCACTAGACAGTTCCCATTTCCCTGGCAGGAATCCTCTGATAAAGATGTTCTGAGAATAAGACCCAAGGAGTCGAAGAGTCACCAGGGTACTGAGGCAGCTGGGAATCCCCAGGTTGTCTAAGACAGTCCCTAACAGGCTTAACAGATGCTAGCTCAGAAGTGCTTCCCATTTCATATGATGTTTTTCTATGTTCTGTTTTCCTACCTACAAACCAAGATAAAGAAAAGTCTCAACGGGAAACTCTTTGGAGTTCGGGGGGGTTGGTTTGCCTGTATGTTTGTTTTCAATTTCAGACTCCTAGGCATGCCATGCCACAGAAGTTTTATGTAAATAATACTGTTTTTTCAGTATACTAGCATCACCACACCCTAGCAAGAAACCTCAGCACTCAAAATCTGTTTTAATATAGCTACATGAACAATTATAAGGTTCACATTGCAAATATAGGCTGGGATTAAATCAACACATTTCACACTTAGGTAGATGAGAAGAAGCTGTTTCCAATTCTGGTGGAGGAAGGAGGAAATTTTCTTGCACTAATACAAAGTTGGAAGTATTTACAACCACACAGAAAACACCTTGCTTTGTCAGTGAACTCTTAAAGACTGTATTGAGCTTTATTCCTGAAAGAGCTCTCATTCATTTCCTTTCTGTATCAAATTAAAGACTGAGCTTGGGCAAGCTATAAAGGAATTATCTTCATAAAGTCAGTAACACTAATTATATCGGTGTTAAAATGCATTTTATAGCAACATGTCATCAGAATGCTGTTATTCATCTGCAATAACTTATTTAACTGTAGTAGTAAGTCAATAATACTTCAGCACAGACAGCAAACTTGCTACTTCAGAATGAGCAAAACCACAAATGACCCTGATTTTGGCAACGTTTTACAGCTCTTCTGTAACAAATGGGTAAACACATTAGAAAGTAAGCCTCCAAAAGACAGAACTGGAGGAAAGAACGATACCATTCTCTTGAGGAATGAGAGCTCAGCTTTACTGTTTCCTTAATTGCATTCACCTGATTCTTTTACATTCCAGTCATATACTGGAAGCAGCACCATGTTAGATAACTATCTAAAGCTTTGACAGAATAAAGCATGAAATGAATTTCAAATGGATTTCCATGAGAAGGGAGGAAAATTTGGCCTCAATTGCTTTTCCTAGTTATAGTATAAGCCTATTGTCTCACATTTGCCTTCTGATCATCAGCCAGCATAGGTTCACTGTATTCGAGACCAGTATTTAGCACGTCACTTGATTTGGGGAATACCTGGGATAGTTTATTTCCATAGAGATTACTTGTGCAGCCTTACAAGTTCAAAAAAAACATAAGCTGATTTATCAAGTTGATCATTCAGCTGAGACATGATTTGAGGCCTGCCCAGTTCTTTCAAGCAGCTCTTTGCAAGCTCAAAGACCTCCCTGGTGTCTGGCTCCAGTCTGCATGTGTCTGAAGCAATGGGTTGAGATCCGACTGCTCAGAACAAAAGACTGATGCCACTTATATACTTGACTCCAAATATTTTTCAAACTAACTGAAGAGGTGAGGTTGTGAAATAAACTTCAGTTAGAGTAAGGGTGAGGGTGGGCAAGTGCAAACAGTATTTCCCCAGTTTTACAGCCACATTAACAAATTTATGAAGAGGCTGTGTGCAATAGCAGGGTATAGACTTACATGACCTACACATTGGAGGAGGCTTCATGTATTAAGCTCTTGTGCCTAAATTTCTCCAAGCTGCAAGGCAGCTGTCGTGACAGGACAGTGGTGGGCACTGAGCTCTGGGCTGCCTTCCTCCTGCCCACGCTACCTGTCAGTTGGCAGACAGACCTCAGGTACCGCTGAGGTTTATAGCGGAAACCTGCTGATGGGATGAAAAGGATCGGTATAACGGGACTGCTTTACCATAGGTGGAAAGAGTACTTGTAACATTACTTAGTTCTGAATAGCTGTTCCATCGAGATATACCACAAATAGGCAGATGGCTGAGCGTGTTTAATGAACAAGGAAAAGATGGGACAGACTGTAGGGCAGGAGAATAAAAACATCCTCATGCCTTTTACAAGATGTTCTGTTTCATTATGCTGAAAAGAGGAGCTTTGTCGCTTTTTCGCTCAGCTGCCCCTCAGCTACCCAGCAAATCTCCTAGCTGTCTTCCTTTCTTCATATCACTACATGCTATCTGGGAATAAAAATTTAATCACATGGATATACCCCAGATTCACAGTACCGATCGTTTAGCCACTGAAGTACAATGTCATCTCTTTTTCACGTTGAACTGATTGTTCACTGTTTGCTCAATACATTCTGAAAGACCATTCTCTAACAGCATCTGACTCCTGCCACACAGGGAAGCTGCTCAGTTCATACAGTTAAACCAAATCAGGACTGAGGAGTTTTATTGAGTTAATGATGACACGAAATTAACTGGCAATCAGTGAACTATACGTTCAGGATCAATATAAGTGATAAAACAGATGAACAACAGCAGACACTTAAGAAACATTAATAAACCTACAAATTTCTGACCACCCTTCTGTGGCTCGTGTCCAAAAGCTGCAGCCACATGCACGCACCGCAGGCAGAGCTATGTGTGCATGCCCTACGGTGGCCAGCACGAGCTGCGAGCGCACTGCCTGCTCGTACACCTCCTGCCGGACAGGTGGGCGCATGCTGCTCCCCACAACCTGCCACACACCGCTGAGAAAGCCTGCCCGAGTGCACGGACACTGACACAGACACAGGCGGACGCCCGCAGGATGCTCACAGCACCCGCTGAGGTGACTGCTCCGCTGGGCCTCAGCAAAACTCGTGGCTTTGCAGCTGCCCGCACCAAACCGGATGGATGTCTGCTGCCAGACTGCCTCTGCAGTACTGCTTGCTCCACTGTCCTCCTCAAGCTCTACACAGCTGCCCTCACAGAGAGATCTGCAATTCTGGCTCGTGCTGCAGGCTCCTACGCGTGTGCCAGAGGTGGGCTCCCTGCACCCCAACCTCTGCCACGGGCTGCTCAACTGCTGTCAGTGCAGACCCTGAATTTCATGGCCCAGTTTTGGTTCGCTGCACGGGTTTCTTTATTTAGTAAAAAAATGGTGGGTTTCAGAGTTGCAAATCCTTTGCATATGTTTTGCTACTCATGTCCATACAGCGTCGTAAAGCTACACAGCGTACCCTTCTAACTCATACATTCACTCATACTACACTTGTATTTTGATAACCTTAAAGCTACAAATTCAAGAGTGATGACTTTTTTTCTTAATTTCCTTCTATTCACTATTAGTTTTCTGATAATTTTCTTTGAAATTATTTCAGCCCCATCCAAAGGTTTGGGTTTGCCTAACGCCCGTTTCTGAGACAATTTACCTATGTACCACTCAAAAATAAAAAAAGAGCTTGACCACTGTAAGATACAGCCCTCCACTTTCCACGCTAATTGCGGCTCAACACTGTAGAAAAACAGCTCCTGGCACACAAACTAGCGGTGATACTATCTCCAAAAAATACCTGGA